>NW_027602945.1:0-24763 GCF_053455715.1 Rhinoraja longicauda
GGGGGGAGGGAGGGGGGAGGGAGTGGGGATGGAGGTGGGAAGGAGGGGGGAGGAAGGGGTTGAGGGGGGAAGTGGGACCTCCCCTTTTCCCAGTACCCCTCTTTCCCCCACCACCAAGCCCCCTCCGCAATGACCCCTGTTGTCCCCCTCCCCAGTCCCCATTCTCAGACCCCCCCCCCCCATTCTCTCTCTCCCCCAGACACACTCTCAGTGCTTTTTTCGAAACACTTGCCCCGGTGGCCCACGAGCATAGGGGCCCAATGCTGATCTGTGTATGTTAAGTGACTTGCAAGATAAGTGCTTTTTAAGTGCTTGTTTTGAAACATTCACGGTCACATAGTGCTTCTCACTGCGATCTGTTAGTGGTGCTTTTCGAAACAATGTAGCACCCATCTCAAACAAGCATTGGGAGGATGGGAGGGAGGGAAGGGGAGGGAGGGAGGAGAGAGGTGTGGAGGGAGGGGGGAAGGGGAGGGGGAACGGGGGGGAGGGAGAGGGGAGGGAGGGGGGATGGGATGGGGGAAGGGGGGAGGGAGGGGGACCTCCCCTTTTCCCAGTACCCCTCTTTCCCCGTTGGGCCCGTCCTCGTAGGGTTTCCATTGTAACCGGGAGGAGGGGAGGGAGGGAGGAGGAGGTGTGGAGGGAGGAGGGGAGGGGGGGGAGGGGAGGGGGAGGGAGAGGGTTAGGGGGGAGGGGGAGGGGGGAGGGGAGGGGGGAAGGGGAGGGAGGGGGACCTCCCCTTTTCCCAGTACCCCTCTTTCCCCGTTGGGCCCGTCCCCGTAGGGTTTCCTTTGTAACCAGAAGGGGGGGAGGGAGGGTGGAAGGAGGGGGGAGGGGGAGAGGGATGGAAGGGTGGAGGGAGGGGGGGAGGGATGGAGGGAAGGAGGGAGGGGGGGGAGTTAGGGGAGGAGGGGTGAGGGAGGTGGGGAGGGAGTTGGGGAGGAGGGGGGGAGGGAGTGGGGATGGAGGTGGGAAGGAGTGGGGAGGAAGGGGTTGAGGGGGGAAGGGGGGGGAGGGAGGGAATAGGGGCCCCATGCTGATCTGTGTATGTTAAGTGACTTGCACAACTTTAAAAAACTGGCAGTTGCCTTTCGCAACAATGTTGCAACAATCTCACACAAGCATTGTGACGTCACAAGCTGAAGATGTAAATTTAAAACCGAGCTGATCTCTCATTGGTGCACGGGTGCCATTGTGACATCACGCACTGAAGCCCCTTCAAGAAAAGGGTTAGAAATGAAAATTTATACTTTAATATCTCTCTAGCTTTAAAAAGGTAGCTTCAATTTGAACGAAAGTACTTACAATAGTTGCCCATGTTAATGGTGAATACGGCGGTACAAAAATCGTAGCGCTTTGGTGTACCGTCTGGGAGGAGTAGGGTTTGGACCCTTCAAGAAAAGTGTTAGAAATGAAAATTTAAACTTTAATATCTCTCTAGCTTTAAAAAGGTAGCTTCAATTTGAACGAAAGTACTTACAACAGTTGCCCACGTCAATGGTGAATACGGCGGTACAAAAATCGTAGCGCTTTGGTGTACCGTCTGGGAGGAGCAGGGTTTGTAAGTTATGGACAGAAATCTTCGGAATCTTCCGTATATACATACGGAATCTTCCGTATATACATACGGAATGTTGGACCGCAGAGTTTTAGTATTATACTAGACCGAGTGGGCCCGTTGGGCCCGTCCTCGTAGGGTTTCCATTGTAACCGGGAGGGGAGGAAAGGGGGAGGGTTGGGGGAGGGAAGGGGGAGGGAGGAGGGGAGGGAGGGGGGAGGGGAGGGGGGAGGGAGAGGGGGAGGGAGGGGGTTAGGGGAAGGGAGGGGGGAGATGGGGGGATGGGAGGGGGGAGGGGAGGGAAGGGAGGAGGGAAGGGGGGAGGGAGAGGGGAGGGAGGTGGGTAGGGGGGAGGGAGGGAGGGGGACCTCCCCTTTTCCCAGTACCCCTCTTTCCCCGTTGGGCCCGTCCTCGTAGGGTTTCCATTGTAACCGGGAGGAGGGGAGGGCGGGAAGGGGGAGGGAGGGAGGAGGGAGGTGTGGAAGGAGGAGGGGAGGGGAGGGAGGGGGGAGGGTAGGGAGGGGGGTAGGGGGGAGGGAGAGGGGGGAGGGGGAAGGGGGGAGGGAGGGGGACCTCCCCTTTTCCCAGTACTCCTCTTTCCCCGTTGGGCCCGTCCTCGTAGGGTTTCAAGGAGGGGGGAGAGGGATGGAAGGGTGGAGGGAGGGGGGGGAGGGATTGGGGAGGGAGGGATGGAGGGAAGGAGGGAGGGGAGAGTTAGGGGGGAGGGGGGAGGGAGTTGGGGAGGGAGGGGGAGGAGGGGGGGGAGGGAGTGGGGATGGAGGTGGGAAGGAGGGGGGATGAAGGGGTTGAGGGGGGAAGGGGGACCTCCCCTTTTCCCAGTACCCCTCTTTCCCCGTTGGGCCCGTCCTCATAGGGTTTCCATTGTAACCGGGAGGGGGGAGGGAGGGAGGGAGGTGTGGAGGGAGGAGGGGGAGGGGGAGGGGAGGGGGGGGAGGGGAGGGGGGAAGGGGAGGGGGGAAGGGGGTAGGGGGGAGGGGAGGGAGGGGAGGGAGGGGGATCTCCCCTTTTCCCAGTACCCCTCTTTCCCCGTTGGGCCCGTCCTCATAGGGTTTCCATTGTAACCGGGAGGGGGGGAGGGAGGGAGGAGGGAGGTGTGGAGGGAGGAGGGGAGGGGGAGGGAGGGGGGGAGGGGAGGGGGGAAGGGGAGGGGGGAAGGGGGTAGGGGGGAGGGGAGGGAGGGGGATCTCCTCTTTTCCCAGTACCCCTCTTTCCCCGTTGGGCCCGTCCCCGTAGGGTTTCCATTGTAACCGGGAGGGGGGGAGGGAGGGTGGAAGGAGGGGGGAGGGGGAGAGGGATGGAAGGGTGGAGGGAGGGATTGGGGGAGGGTGGATGGAGGGAAGGAGGGAGGGGGGAGTTAGGGGCTGAGTGGTGATGGAGGTTGGGATTGAGGGGGGAGAGAGTGGGGATGGAGGTGGGAAGGAGGGGGGAGGAAGAGGTTGAGGGGGAAGTGGGACCTCCCCTTTTCCCAGTACCCCTCTTTCCCCCACCACCAAGCCCCCACCGCAACGACCCCTGTTGTCCCCCTCCCCAGTCCCCATTCTCAGACCCCCCCCCATTCTCTTGGAATAAAAAAAAATACTTTAAAAAAAATAAGTGCTTTTTAATTGCTTGTTTTGAAACATTCGCGGTTAAGTGCTCTTTAAAAAAACATTCGCGGTTAAGTGCTGGTTTTGAAACATTCGCGGCTACTTAGTGCTTCTGTCAGTTGCTTTTCGAAACAATGTTGCAACCATCTCACACAAGCATTGGGAGGATGGGAGGGAAGGGGAGGGAGGGAGGAGGGAGGTGTGGAGGGAGGAGGGGAGGGAGGGGGGAAGGGGAGGGGGGGAAGGGGGCGGGAGAGGGGACGGAGGGGGGATGGGATGGGGAAGGGGGGAGGGAGGGGGACCTCCCCTTTTCCCAGTACCCCTCTTTCCCCGTTGGGCCCGTCCTCGTAGGGTTTCCATTGTAACCGGGAGGAGGGGAGGGAGGGAAGGGGGAGGGAGGGAGGAGGGAGGTGTGGAGGGAGGGGAGGGGGAGGGAGGGGGAGGGGAGGGGGAAGGGGGTGAGGGGGAGGGAGAGGGGGAGGGAGGGGGGAGGGAGGGGGGAAGGGGGGGGAGGGAGAGGGGTAGGGGGGGAGGGGAGGGGAAGGGGGGAGGGAGAGGGGTAGGGGAGGGGAAGGGGGGAGGGAGAGGGGTAGGGGGGGAGGGGAGGGGAAGGGGAGGGAGGGGGACCTCCCCTTTTCCCAGTACCCCTCTTTCTCCGTTGGGCCCATCCTCGTAGGGTTTCCATTGTAACCGGGAGGAGGGGAGGGAGGGAAGGGGGAGGGAGGGAGGGTGTGGAGGGTGGAGGGGGAGGGGGAGGGAGGGGGGAGGGGAGGGGGGAAGGGGGGGAGGGAGGGGGGGTGGAGGTGGGAAGGAGTGGGGAGGAAGGGGTTGAGGGGGGAAGGGGGGGGAGGGAGGGAATAGGGGCCCCATGCTGATCTGTGTATGTTAAGTGACTCGCACAACTTTAAAAAACTGGCAGTTGCTTTTCGCAACAATGTTGCAACATCTCACACAAGCATTGTGACGTCACAAGCTGAAGACCTTGAAAAAAAAGGTCAGAAAAAAAATCATGTAAATTTAAAGTAGTAAACACCCAATAGCAGCCGCTTGTCCATCGCGAGCTGATCTCCCATTGGTGCACGGGTGCCATTGTGACATCACGCGCTGAAGCCCTTTCAAGAAAAGGGTTAGAAATGAGAGATTTTAACTTTAATATCTCTCTAGCTTTAAAAAGGTAGCTTCAATTTGAACGAAAGTACTTACAATAGTTGCCCATGTTAATGGTGAATATGGCGGTACAAAAATCGTAGCGCTTTGGTGTAACTTCAGGGAGGAGTAGGGTTTGTAAGTTATGGACAGAAATCTTCGGAATCTTCCGTATATACATACGGAATCTTCCGTATATACATACGGAATGTTGGACCGCAGAGTTTTAGTAGTATATAGATAGACTAGACCGAGTGGGCCCGTTGGGCCCGTCCTCGTAGGGTTTCCATTGTAACCGGGAGGGGAGGAAAGGGGGAGGGTTGGGGGAGGGAAGGGGGAGGGAGGAGGGGAGGGAGGGGGGGAGGGGAGGGGGAGGGAGAGGGGAGGGAGGGGGGTAGGGGGGAGGGAGGGGGGAGGGAGGGGGGAAGGGGGGGAGGGAGAGGGGAGGGAGGTGGGTAGGGGGGAGGGAGGGAGGGAGGGAGGAGGGAAGGGGGGGAGGGAGAGGGGAGGGAGGTGGGTAGGGGGGAGGGAGGGAGGGGGACCTCCCCTTTTCCCAGTACCCCTCTTTCCCCGTTGGGCCCGTCCTCGTAGGGTTTCCATTGTAACCGGGAGGAGGGGAGGGCGGGAAGGGGGAGGGAGGGAGGAGGGAGGTGTGGAGGGAGGAAGGGAGGGGAGGGAGGGGGGAGGGGGGGAAGGGGAGGGGGGAAGGGGGGAAGGGGGAGGGAGAGGGAGAGGGGAGGGAGGGGGGATGGGATGGGGGAAGGGGGGAGGGAGGGGGACCTCCCCTTTTCCCAGTACTCCTCTTTCCCCGTTGGGCCCGTCCTCGCAGGGTTTCAATTGTAACCGGGAGGGGGGGAGGGAGGGTGGAAGGAGGGGGGAGAGGGATGGAAGGGTGGAGGGAGGGGGGGAGGGATTGGGGAGGGAGGGATGGAGGGAGGGGGGAGTTAGGGGGGAGGGGGGAGGGAGTTGGGGAGGGAGGGGGAGGAGGGGGGGAGGGAGTGGGGATGGAGGTGGGAAGGAGGGGGGATGAAGGTGTTGAGGGGGGAAGGGGGACCTCCCCTTTTCCCAGTACCCCTCTTTCCCCGTTGGGCCCGTCCTCATAGGGTTTCCATTGTAACCGGGAGGGGGGGAGGGAGGTGTGGAGGGAGGAGGGGAGGGGGAGGGAGGGGGGGAGGGGAGGGGGGAAGGGGAGGGGGAAGGGGGGAGGGGGTAGGGGGGAGGGGAGGGAGGGGGACCTCCCCTTTTCCCAGTACCCCTCTTTCCCCGTTGGGCCCGTCCCCGTAGGGTTTCTATTGTAACCGGGAGGGGGGAGGGAGGATGGAAGGAGGGGGGAGGGGGAGAGGGATGGAAGGGTGGATTGATTGGGGGAGGGAGGGATGGAGGGAAGGAGGGAGGGGGGGAGTTAGGGGGGAGGTTTGAGGGAGGTGGGGAGGGAGGGGGAGGGAGTTGGGGAGGGAGGGGGAGGAGGGGGGGAGGGAGTGGGGATGGAGGTGGGAAGGAAGGGGTTGAGGGGTGAAGGGGGACCTCCCATTTTCCCAGTACCCCTCTTTCCCCCACCACCAAGCCCCCTCCGCAACGACCCCTGTTGTCCCCCTCCCCAGTCCCCATTCTCAGACCCCCCCCCCATTCTCTCTCTCCCCCAGACACACTCCAAGTGCTGTTTCGCAACACTTGCCCCGGTGGCCCACGAGCATAGAGGCCCCATGTTGATCTGTGTATGTTAAGTGACTTGCAATAAAAAAGACTACTTGAAAACAGTGGTTTAAAGTGGTTTAAAGTGCTGTTTTTGCTACATTCGCGGTCATTTAGTGCTTCTCACGACCACGGTCCATTTAGTGCTTCTCACTGCGATCTGTTAGTGGTGCTTTTCGAAACAATGTAGCACCCATCTCAAACAAGCATTGGGAGGATGGGAGGGAGGGAAGGGGAGGGAGGGAGGAGAGAGGTGTGGAGGGAGGAGGGGAGGGAGGGGGAAGGGGAGGGGGGAACGGGGGGAAGGGGGAGGGAGAGGGGAGGGAGGGGGGATGGGATGGGGGAAGGGGGGAGGGAGGGGGACCTCCCCTTTTCCCAGTACCCCTCTTTCCCCGTTGGGCCCGTCCTCGTAGGGTTTCCATTGTAACCGGGAGGAGGGGAGGGAGGGAGGGAGGTGTGGAGGGAGAAGGGGAGGGGGGGAGGGGAGGGGGGAAGGGGGAGGGAGAGGGTTAGGGGGGAGGGGGAGGGGGTAAGGGGAGGGAGGGGGACCTCCCCTTTTCCCAGTACCCCTCTTTCCCGTTGGGCCCGTCCCCGTAGGGTTTCCTTTGTAACCAGAAGGGGGGGAGGGAGGGTGGAAGGAGGGGGGAGGGGGAGAGGGATGGAAGGGTGGAGGGAGGGGGGGAGGGATGGAGGGAAGGAGGGAGGGGGGGGGAGTTAGGGGAGGAGGGGTGAGGGAGGTGGGGAGGGAGTTGGGGAGGAGGGGGGGAGGGAGTGGGGATGGAGGTGGGAAGGAGTGGGGAGGAAGGGGTTGAGGGGGGAAGGGGGGAGGGAGGGAATAGGGGCCCCATGCTGATCTGTGTATGTTAAGTGACTCGCACAACTTTAAAAACTGGCAGTTGCTTTTCGCAACAATGTTGCAAACCATCTCACACAAGCATTGTGACGTCACAAGCTGAAGACCTTGAAAAAAAAGGTCAGAAAAAAAATTATGTAAATTTAAAACCGAGCTGATCTCTCATTGGTGCACGGGTGCCATTGTGACATCACGCGCTGAAGCCCCTTCAAGAAAAGGGTTAGAAATGAGAAATTTTAACTTTAATATCTCTCTAGCTTTAAAAAGGTAGCTTCAATTTGAACGAAAGTACTTACAATAGTTGCCCATGTTAATGGTGAATATGGCGGTACAAAAATCGTAGCGCTTTGGTGTACCGTCTGGGAGGAGTAGGGTTTGTAAGTTATGGACAGAAATCTTCGGAATCTTCCGTACAAACATACGGAATCTTCCGTATATACATACGGAATGTTGGACATCTGAGTTTTAGTAGTATACTAGACCGAGTGGGCCCGTTGGGCCCGTCCTCGTAGGGTTTCCATTGTAACCGGGAGGGGAGGAAAGGGGGAGGGTTGGGGGAGGGTTGGGGGAGGGAAGGGGGAGGGAGGAGGGGAGGGAGGGGGGGAGGGGAGGGGGAGGGAGAGGGGAGGGAGGGGGGTAGGGGGGAGGGAGGGGGGAGAGGGGGGGATGGGAGGGGGAGGGGAGGGGGGGAGTGAGGAGGGAAGGGGGGGAGGGAGAGGGGAGGGAGGTGGGTAGGGGGGAGGGAGGGAGGGGGGACCTCCCCTTTTCCCAGTACCCCTCTTTCCCCGTTGGGCCCGTCCTCGTAGGGTTTCCATTGTAACCGGGAGGAGGGGAGGGCGGGAAGGGGGAGGGAGGGAGGAGGGAGGTGTGGAGGGAGGAGGGGAGGGGAGGGAGGGGGGAGGGGGGAAGGGGAGGGGGGAAGGGGGGAAGGGGGAGGGAGAGGGGAGGGAGGGGGGATGGGATGGGGGAAGGGGGGAGGGAGGGGGACCTCCCCTTTTCCCAGTACTCCTCTTTCCCCGTTGGGCCCGTCCTCGTAGGGTTTCAATTGTAACCGGGAGGGGGGGAGGGAGGGTGGAAGGAGGGGGGAGAGGGATGGAAGGGTGGAGGAGGGGGGGAGGGATTGGGGAGGGAGGGATGGAGGGAGGAGTTAGGGGGGAGGGGGGAGGGAGTTGGGGAGGGAGGGGGAGGAGGGGGGGAGGGAGTGGGGATGGAGGTGGGAAGGAGGGGTGATGAAGGGGTTGAGGGGGGAAGGGGGACCTCCCCTTTTCCCAGTACCCCTCTTTCCCCGTTGGGCCCGTCCTCATAAGGTTTCCATTGTAACCGGGAGGGGGGAGGGAGGTGTGGAGGGAGGTGTGGAGGGAGGAGGGGAGGGGGAGGGAGGGGGGGAGGGGAGGGGGAAGGGGAGGGGGAAGGGGGGAGGGGGGAGGGGAGGGAGGGGGACCTCCCCTTTTCCCAGTACCCCTCTTTCCCCGTTGGGCCCGTCCCCGTAGGGTTTCTATTGTAACCGGGAGGGGGGAGGGAGGATGGAAGAATGGGGGAGGGGGAGAGGGATGGAAGGGTGGATTGATTGGGGGAGGGAGGGATGGAGGGAAGGAGGGAGGGGGGGGAGTTAGGGGGGAGGTTTGAGGGAGGTGGGGAGGGAGGGGGAGGGAGTTGGGGAGGGAGGGGGAGGAGGGGGGGGAGGGAGTGGGGATGGAGGTGGGAAGGAAGGGGTTGAGGGGTGAAGGGGGACCTCCCATTTTCCCAGTACCCCTCTTTCCCCCACCACCAAGCCCCCCCCGCAACGACCCCTGTTGTCCCCCTCCCCAGTCCCCATTCTCAGACCCCCCCCCCATTCTCTCTCTCCCCCAGACACACTCCAAGTGCTGTTTCGCAACACTTGCCCCAGTGGCCCACGAGCATAGAGGCCCCATGTTGATCTGTGTATGTTAAGTGACTTGCAATAAAAAAGACTACTTGAAAACAGTGGTTTAAAGTGGTTTAAAGTGCTGTTTTTGCTACATTCGCGGTCATTTAGTGCTTCTCACGACCACGGTCATTTAGTGCTTCTCACTGCGATCTGTTAGTGGTGCTTTTCGAAACAATGTAGCACCCATCTCAAACAAGCATTGGGAGGATGGGAGGGAGGGAAGGGGAGGGAGGGAGGAGAGAGGTGTGGAGGGAGGAGGGGAGGGAGGGGGAAGGGGAGGGGGGAACGGGGGGAAGGGGAGGGAGAGGGGAGGGAGGGGGGATGGGATGGGGGAAGGGGGAGGGAGGGGGACCTCCCCTTTTCCCAGTACCCCTCTTTCCCCGTTGGGCCCGTCCTCGTAGGGTTTCCATTGTAACCGGGAGGAGGGGAGGGAGGGAGGAGGGAGGTGTGGAGGGAGGAGGGGAGGGGGGGAGGGGGAGGGGGGAAGGGGGAGGGAGAGGGTTAGGGGGGAGGGGGATGGGGGAGGGGGTAAGGGGAGGGAGGGGGACCTCCCCTTTTCCCAGTACCCCTCTTTCCCCGTTGGGCCCGTCCCCGTAGGGTTTCCTTTGTAACCAGAAGGGGGGGAGGGAGGGTGGAAGGAGGGGGGAGGGGGAGAGGGATGGAAGGGTGGAGGGAGGGGGGGAGGGATGGAGGGAAGGAGGGAGGGGGGGGAGTTAGGGGAGGAGGTGTGAGGGAGGTGGGGAGGGAGTTGGGGAGGAGGGGGGGAGGGAGTGGGGATGGAGGTGGGAAGGAGTGGGGAGGAAGGGGTTGAGGGGGGAAGGGGGGGGAGGGAGGGAATAGGGGCCCCATGCTGATCTGTGTATGTTAAGTGACTCGCACAACTTTAAAAAACTGGCAGTTGCTTTTCGCAACAATGTTGCAAACCATCTCACACAAGCATTGTGACGTCACAAGCTGAAGACCTTGAAAAAAAAGGTCAGAAAAAAAATTATGTAAATTTAAAAACGAGCACGGGTGCCATTGTGACATCACGCGCTGAAGCCCCTTCAAGAAAAGGGTTAGAAATGAGAAATTTTAACTTTAATATCTCTCTAGCTTTAAAAAGGTAGCTTCAATTTGAACGAAAGTACTTACAATAGTTGCCCATGTTAATGGTGAATATGGCGGTACAAAAATCGTAGCGCTTTGGTGTACCGTCTGGGAGGAGTAGGGTTTGTAAGTTATGGACAGAAATCTTCGGAATCTTCCGTACAAACATACGGAATCTTCCGTATATACATACGGAATGTTGGACCGCAGAGTTTTAGTAGTATACTAGACCGAGTGGGCCCGTTGGGCCCGTCCTCGTAGGGTTTCCATTGTAACCGGGAGGGGAGGAAAGGGGGAGGGTTGGGGGAGGGAAGGGGGAGGGAGGAGGGGAGGGGAGGGGGGGAGGGGAGGGGGGAGGGAGAGGGGAGGGAGGGGGTAGGGGGGAGGGAGGGGGAGAGGGGGGGATGGGAGGGGGAGGGGAGGGGGGAAGGGAGGAGGGAAAGGGGGGAGGGAGAGGGGAGGGAGGTGGGTAGGGGGGAGGGAGGGGGACCTCCCCTTTTCCCAGTACCCCTCTTTCCCCGTTGGGCCCGTCCTCGTAGGGTTTCCATTGTAACCGGGAGGAGGGGAGGGCGGGAAGGGGGAGGGAGGGAGGAGGGAGGTGTGGAGGGAGGAGGGGAGGGGAGGGAGGGGGGAGGGGAGGGAGGGGGGTAGGGGGGAGGGGAAGGGGGGAGGGAGGGGGACCTCCCCTTTTCCCAGTACTCCTCTTTCCCCGTTGGGCCGGTCCTCGTAGGGTTTCAATTGTAACCGGGAGGGGGGGAGGGAGGGTGGAAGGAGGGGGGAGAGGGATGGAAGGGTGGAGGGAGGGGGGGAGGGATTGGGGAGGGAGGGAAGGAGGGAGGGGGGAGTTAGGGGGGAGGGGGGAGGGAGTTGGGGAGGGAGGGGGAGGAGGGGGGGAGGGAGTGGGGATGGAGGTGGGAAGGAGGGGGGATGAAGGGGTTGAGGGGGGAAGGGGGACCTCCCCTTTTCCCAGTACCCCTCTTTCCCCGTTGGGCCCGTCCTCATAGGGTTTCCATTGTAACCGGGAGGGGGGAGGGAGGGAGGTGTGGAGGGAGGAGGGGAGGGGGAGGGAGGGGGGAGGGGAGGGGGGAAGGGGAGGGGGGAAGGGGGGAGGGAGTAGGGGGGAGGGGAGGGAGGGGGATCTCCCCTTTTCCCAGTACCCCTCTTTCCCCGTTGGGCCCGTCCCCGTAGGGTTTCCATTGTAACCGGGAAACACTTGCCCCGGTGGCCCACGAGCATAGGGGCCCAATGCTGATCTGTGTATGTTAAGTGACTTGCAATTAAAAAAAATACTTTAAAAAAAGATAAGTGCTTTTTAAGTGCTTGTTTTGAAACATTCGCGGTCACATAGTGCTTCTCACTGCGATCTGTTAGTGGTGCTTTTCGAAACAATGTAGCACCCATCTCAAACAAGCATTGGGAGGATGGGAGGGAGGGAAGGGGAGGGAGGGAGGAGAGAGGTGTGGAGGGATGGGGGAAGGGGAGGGGGGAACGGGGGGAAGGGGGAGGGAGAGGAGAGGGAGGGGGGATGGGATGGGGAAGGGGGGAGGGAGGGGGACCTCCCCCTTTTCCCAGTACCCCTCTTTCCCGTTGGGCCCGTCCTCGTAGGGTTTCCATTGTAACCGGGAGGAGGGGAGGGAGGGAGGAGGGAGGTGTGGAGGGAGGAGGGGAGGGGGAAGGGGGAGGGAGAGGGTTAGGGGGGAGGGGGAGGGGAGGGGAGGGAGGGGGACCTCCCCTTTTCCCAGTACCCCTCTTTCCCCGTTGGGCCCGTCCCCGTAGGGTTTCCTTTGTAACCAGAAGGGGGGAGGGAGGGTGGAAGGAGGGGGGAGGGGGAGAGGGATGGAAGGGTGGAGGGAGGGGGGGAGGGATGGAGGGAAGGAGGGAGGGGGGGGAGTTAGGGGAGGAGGGGTGAGGGAGGTGGGGAGGGAGTTGGGGAGGAGGGGTGGAGGGAGTGGGGATGGAGGTGGGAAGGAGTGGGGAGGAAGGGGTTGAGGGGGGAAGGGGGGGGAGGGAGGGATTAGGGGCCCCATGCTGATCTGTGTATGTTAAGTGACTTGCACAACTTTAAAAAACTGGCAGTTGCCTTTCGCAACAATGTTGCAACAATCTCACACAAGCATTGTGACGTCACAAGCTGAAGATGTAAATTTAAAACCGAGCTGATCTCTCATTGGTGCACGGGTGCCATTGTGACATCACGCGCTGAAGCCCCTTCAAGAAAAGGGTTAGAAATGAAAATTAAACTTTAATATCTCTCTAGCTTTAAAAAGGCAGCTTCAATTTGAACGAAAGTACTTACAATAGTTGCCCATGTTAATGGTGAATATGGCGGTACAAAAATCGTAGCGCTTTGGTGTACCGTCAGGGAGGAGTAGGGTTTGTAAGTTATGGACAGAAACTCTTCGGAATCTTTGCGTACATACACATATACATACGGAATGTTGGACCGCAGAGTTTTAGTAGTATACTAGACCGAGTGGGCCCGTTGGGCCCGTCCTCGTAGGGTTTCCATTGTAACCGGGAGGGGAGGAAAGGGGGAGGGTTGGGGGAGGGGAGGGAGGGGGGGAGGGGAGGGGGAGGGAGAGGGGAGGGAGGGGGTGGGGGGAGGGAGAGGGTGGGATGGGAGGGGGGAGGGGAGGGGGGAGGGAGGAGGGAAGGGGGGGAGGGAGAGGGGAGGGAGGTGGGTAGGGGGGAGGGAGGGAGGGGGACCTCCCCTTTTCCCAGTACCCCTCTTTCCCCGTTGGGCCCGTCCTCGTAGGGTTTCCATTGTAACCGGGAGGAGGGGAGGGCGGGAAGGGGGAGGGAGGGAGGAGGGAGGTGTGGAGGGAGGAGGGGAGGGGAGGGAGGGGGGAGGGGGGGAAGGGGAGGGGGGAAGGGGGGAAGGGGGAGGGAGAGGGGAGGGAGGGGGGATGGGATGGGGGAAGGGGGGAGGGAGGGGGACCTCCCCTTTTCCCAGTACTCCTCTTTCCCCGTTGGGCCCGTCCTCGTAGGGTTTCAATTGTAACCGGGAGGGGGGGAGGGAGGGTGGAGAGGGATGGAAGGGTGGAGGGAGGGGGGGAGGGATTGGGGAGGGAGGGATGGAGGGAGGGGGGAGGGGGGAGGGAGCTGGGGAGGGAGGGGGAGGAGGGGGGGAGGGAGTGGGGATGGAGGTGGGAAGGAGGGGGATGAAGGGGTTGAGGGGGGAAGGGGGACCTCCCCTTTTCCCAGTACCCCTCTTTCCCCGTTGGGCCCGTCCTCATAGGGTTTCCATTGTAACCGGGAGGGGGGAGGGAGGTGTGGAGGGAGGTGTGGAGGGAGGAGGGGAGGGGGAGGGAGGGGGGGAGGGGAGGGGGAAGGGGAGGGGGAAGGGGGTAGGGGGGAGGGGAGGGAGGGGGACCTCCCCTTTTCCCAGTACCCCTCTTTCCCCGTTGGGCCCGTCCCCGTAGGGTTTCTATTGTAACCGGGAGGGGGGAGGGAGGATGGAAGGAGGGGGGAGGGGGAGAGGGATGGAAGGGTGGATTGATTGGGGGAGGGAGGGATGGAGGGAAGGAGGGAGGGGGGGGTGATTTGAGGGAGGTGGGGAGGGAGGGGGAGGGAGTTGGGGAGGGAGGGGGAGGAGGGGGGGAGGGAGTGGGGATGGAGGTGGGAAGGAAGGGGTTGAGGGGTGAAGGGGGACCTCCCATTTTCCCAGTACCCCTCTTTCCCCCACCACCAAGCCCCCTCCGCAACGACCCCTGTTGTCCCCCTCCCCAGTCCCCATTCTCAGACCCCCCCCCCCCCATTCTCTCTCTCCCCCAGACACACTCCAAGTGCTGTTTCGCAACACTTGCCCCGGTGGCCCACGAGCATAGAGGCCCCATGTTGATCTGTGTATGTTAAGTGACTTGCAATAAAAAAGACTACTTGAAAACAGTGGTTTAAAGTGGTTTAAAGTGCTGTTTTTGCTACATTCGCGGTCATTTAGTGCTTCTCACGACCACGGTCATTTAGTGCTTCTCACTGCGATCTGTTAGTGGTGCTTTTCGAAACAATGTAGCACCCATCTCAAACAAGCATTGGGAGGATGGGAGGGACGGAAGGGGAGGGAGGGAGGAGAGAGGTGTGGAGGGAGGAGGGGAGGGAGGGGGAAGGGGAGGGGGGAACGGGGGGAAGGGGGAGGGAGAGGGGAGGGAGGGGGGATGGGATGGGGGAAGGGGGGAGGGAGGGGGACCTCCCCTTTTCCCAGTACCCCTCTTTCCCCGTTGGGCCCGTCCTCGTAGGGTTTCCATTGTAACCGGGAGGAGGGGAGGGAGGGAGGAGGGAGGTGTGGAGGGAGGAGGGGAGGGGGGGAGGGGAGGGGGGAAGGGGGAGGGAGAGGGTTAGGGGGGAGGGGGATGGGGGAGGGGGTAAGGGGAGGGAGGGGGACCTCCCCTTTTCCCAGTACCCCTCTTTCCCCGTTGGGCCCGTCCCCGTAGGGTTTCCTTTGTAACCAGAAGGGGGGGAGGGAGGGTGGAAGGAGGGGGGAGGGGGAGAGGGATGGAAGGGTGGAGGGAGGGGGGGAGGGATGGAGGGAAGGAGGGAGGGGGGGGGAGTTAGGGGAGGAGGGGTGAGGGAGGTGGGGAGGGAGTTGGGGAGGAGGGGGGAGGGAGTGGGGATGGAGGTGGGAAGGAGTGGGGAGGAAGGGGTTGAGGGGGGAAGGGGGGGGAGGGAGGGAATAGGGGCCCCATGCTGATCTGTGTATGTTAAGTGACTCGCACAACTTTAAAAAACTGGCAGTTGCTTTTCGCAACAATGTTGCAAACCATCTCACACAAGCATTGTGACGTCACAAGCTGAAGACCTTGAAAAAAAAGGTCAGAAAAAAAATTATGTAAATTTAAAACCGAGCTGATCTCTCATTGGTGCACGGGTGCCATTGTGACATCACGCGCTGAAGCCCCTTCAAGAAAAGGGTTAGAAATGAGAAATTTTAACTTTAATATCTCTCTAGCTTTAAAAAGGTAGCTTCAATTTGAACGAAAGTACTTACAATAGTTGCCCATGTTAATGGTGAATATGGCGGTACAAAAATCGTAGCGCTTTGGTGTACCGTCTGGGAGGAGTAGGGTTTGTAAGTTATGGACAGAAATCTTCGGAATCTTCCGTACAAACATACGGAATCTTCCGTATATACATACGGAATGTTGGACCGCAGAGTTTTAGTAGTATACTAGACCGAGTGGGCCCGTTGGGCCCGTCCTCGTAGGGTTTCCATTGTAACCGGGAGGGGAGGAAAGGGGGAGGGTTGGGGGAGGGAAGGGGGAGGGAGGAGGGGAGGGAGGGGGGGAGGGGAGGGGGGGAGGGAGAGGGGAGGGAGGGGGGTAGGGGGGAGGGAGGGGGGAGAGGGGGGGATGGGAGGGGGGAGGGGAGGGGGGAAGGGAGGAGGGAAGGGGGGAGGGAGAGGGGAGGGAGGTGGGTAGGGGGGAGGGAGGGAGGGGGACCTCCCCTTTTCCCAGTACCCCTCTTTCCCCGTTGGGCCCGTCCTCGTAGGGTTTCCATTGTAACCGGGAGGAGGGGAGGGCGGGAAGGGGGAGGGAGGGAGGAGGGAGGGGGGGAGGGGAGGGAGGGGGGTAGGGGGGAGGGGGGGGGAGGGAGAGGGGATGGGGGAGGGGAGGGGGAAGGGGGGAGGGAGGGGGACCTCCCCTTTTCCCAGTACTCCTCTTTCCCCGTTGGGCCCGTCCTCGTAGGGTTTCCATTGTAACCGGGAGGGGGGGAGGGAGGGAGGAGGGAGGTGTGGAGGGAGGTGTGGAGCGAGGAGGGGAGGGGGAGGGAGGGGGGAGGGGAGGGGGAGGGGGGAAGAGGGGTAGGGGGGAGGGGAGGGAGGAGGGGAGGGAGGGGAACTCCCCTTTTCCCAGTACCCCTCTTTCCCCGTTGGGCCCGTCCCCGTAGGGTTTCCATTGTAACCGGGAGGGGGGGAGGGAGGGTGGAAGGAGGGGGAGAGGGGTGGAAGGGTGGAGGGAGGGGGGGAGGGAGTGGGGGAGGGTCGGATGGAGGGAAGGAGGGAGGGGTGAGTTAGGGGCTGAGTGGTGATGGAGGTTGGGATTGAGGGGGGAGAGAGTGGGGATGGAGGTGGGAAGGAGGGGGGAGGAAGAGGTTGAGGGGGAAGTGGGACCTCCCCTTTTCCCAGTACCCCTCTTTCTCCCACCACCAAGCCCCCACCGCAACGACCCCTGTTGTCCCCCTCCCCAGTCCCCATTCTCAGACCCCCCCCATTCTCTTGGAATAAAAAAAAATACTTTTTAAAAAAAAGTGCTTTTTAATTGCTTGTTTTGAAACATTCGCGGTTAAGTGCTTTTTTAAAAAACATTCGCGGTTAAGTGCTGGTTTTGAAACATTCGCGGCTACTTAGTGCTTCTGTCAGTTGCTTTTCGAGGGAGGGAGTAGGGAGGTGTGGAGGGGGGAGGGGAGGGGGAGGGAGGGGGGAGGGGAGGGGGGAAGGGGGGGAGGGAGAGGGGAGGGAAGGGGGTAGGGGGGAGGGGGAGGGAGGGGGGAGGGGGGAAGGGGAGGGAGGGGGGAAGGGGAGGGGGAGGGAGGGGGGGAGGGAGAAGGGAGGGAGGGGGGAGTGAGGGGGGAGGGAGGGGAACCTCCCATTTTCCCAGTACCCCTCTTTCCCCATTGGGCCCGTCCTCGTAGGGTTTCCATTGTAACCGGGAGGAGGGGAGGGAGGGTGGAAGGAGGGGGGAGGGGGAGAGGGATGGAATGGTGGAGGGAGGGGGGAGGGAGTGGGGGAGGGTGGGATGGAGGGAAGGAGGGAGGGGGGGAGTTAGGGGCTGAGTGGTGAAGGAGGTTGGGATTGAGGGGGGAGGGAGGGGGGAGGGAGTGGGGATGGAGGTGGGAAGGAGGGGGGAGGAAGGGGTTGAGGGGGGAAGTGGGACCTCCCCTTTTCCCAGTACCCCTCTTTCCCCCACCACCAAGCCCCCTCCGCAACGACCCCTGTTGTCCCCCTCCCCAGTCCCCATTCTCAGACCCCCCCCCCCCCCATTCTCTCTCTCCCCCAGACACACTCTCAGTGCTTTTTTCGAAACACTTGCCCCGGTGGCCCACGAGCATAGGGGCCCAATGCTGATCTGTGTATGTTAAGTGACTTGCAATAAAAAAAAATACTTTAAAAAAAGATAAGTGCTTTTTAAGTGCTTGTTTTGAAACATTCACGGTCACATAGTGCTTCTCACTGCGATCTGTTAGTGGTGCTTTTCGAAACAATGTAGCACCCATCTCAAACAAGCATTGGGAGGATGGGAGGGAGGGAAGGGGAGGGAGGAGAGAGGTGTGGAGGGAGGGGGGAAGGGGAGGGGGAACGGGGGGGAGGGAGAGGGGAGGGAGGGGGGATGGGATGGGGGAAGGGGGGAGGGAGGGGGACCTCCCCTTTTCCCAGTACCCCTCTTTCCCCGTTGGGCCCGTCCTCGTAGGGTTTCCATTGTAACCGGGAGGAGGGGAGGGAGGGAGGAGGAGGTGTGGAGGGAGGAGGGGAGGGGGGGAGGGGAGGGGGAGGGAGAGGGTTAGGGGGGAGGGGGAGGGGGAGGGGGGAGGGGAGGGGGGAAGGGGAGGGAGGGGGACCTCCCCTTTTCCCAGTACCCCTCTTTCCCCGTTGGGCCCGTCCCCGTAGGGTTTCCTTTGTAACCAGAAGGGGGGGAGGGAGGGTGGAAGGAGGGGGGAGGGGGAGAGGGATGGAAGGGTGGAGGGAGGGGGGGAGGATGGAGGGAAGGAGGGAGGGGGGGGAGTTAGGGGAGGAGGGGTGAGGGAGGTGGGGAGGGAGTTGGGGAGGAGGGGGGGAGGGAGTGGGGATGGAGGTGGGAAGGAGTGGGGAGGAAGGGGTTGAGGGGGGAAGGGGGGGAGGGAGGGAATAGGGGCCCCATGCTGATCTGTGTATGTTAAGTGACTTGCACAACTTTAAAAAACTGGCAGTTGCTTTTCGCAACAATGTTGCAACAATCTCACACAAGCATTGTGACGTCACAAGCTGAAGATGTAAATTTAAAACCGAGCTGATCTCTCATTGGTGCACGGGTGCCATTGTGACATCACGCACTGAAGCCCCTTCAAGAAAAGGGTTAGAAATGAAAATTTATACTTTAATATCTCTCTAGCTTTAAAAAGGTAGCTTCAATTTGAACGAAAGTACTTACAATAGTTGCCCATGTTAATGGTGAATACGGCGGTACAAAAATCGTAGCGCTTTGGTGTACCGTCTGGGAGGAGTAGGGTTTGGACCCTTCAAGAAAAGTGTTCGAAATGAAAATTTAAACTTTAATATCTCTCTAGCTTTAAAAAGGTAGCTTCAATTTGAACGAAAGTACTTACAACAGTTGCCCATGTCAATGGTGAATACGGCGGTACAAAAATCGTAGCGCTTTGGTGTACCGTCTGGGAGGAGCAGGGTTTGTAAGTTATGGACAGAAATCTTCGGAATCTTCCGTATATACATACGGAATCTTCCGTATATACATACGGAATGTTGGACCGCAGAGTTTTAGTATTATATAGATAGATAGATAGATAGATAGATAGATAGATAGATAGATAGATAGATAGATAGATAGATAGATAGATAGATAGATAGATAGATAGATAGATAGATAGATAGATAGATAGATAGATAGATAGATAGATAGATAGATAGATAGATAGATAGATAGATAGATAGATAGATAGATAGATAGATAGATAGATAGATAGATTTTATGATCTGATCACACCACGTCTGAAGATACTTTATGAAAATATCTATATTTATCAGAAACTACCAGAAACGTTAAATGAATCTATTATAACACTTATACCTAAAATAGACAAAGATCTGGAGGACCCAGGATCATATAGAGCTATAGCTCTTTTAAATACTGATCAAAAGATACTAACGAAAATATTAGCACAAAGATTAAGCACAGTTATTAATAAACTAATTCACCCCGATCAAACAGGATTTATACCAAAGCGATATTCCTCATATAACCTCAGACGATTATATAATATTATATATTCGAAAAGAGGTATTAATAAAGACTTAGTAATTATTTCGTTAGATGCGGAGAAAGCCTTTGACCAAGTGGAATGGTCTTATTTGTTTTCGGTTATGGAATTTTTTAATTTGGGAGAGAAGTTTATCACTTGGGTTAAATTATTATATACCAATCCAACAGCTAGAATAATAACAAATCAAATACTATCAAATAAATTTAATCTATTTCGAGGCTGCAGACAGGGTTGTCCTTTATCCCCACTATTGTTTGCACTTGCATTAGAACCTTTAGCTCAACGGGTGAGAATACATCCTGAAATATATGGATATGACACAACGAATACTGAAAATAAAATTTCTTTATATGCGGATGATGTATTACTTTATATCACAAACCCGGAAATTAGTATTCCAAATTTACTAAAATTAATAACTGAATTTGGATCATATTCAGGATATAGTATTAATTGGAATAAAAGTGAATTTATGCCGATAAGGGTAAATAATCTACATATATTACAACAATTTCCTTTTAAGATAGCAAACGAAAAAATAAAATATCTTGGAATTTATGTAACAAAAAGATTTGATTCTTTATTTAAATCTAATTTTCCGCTCTTATTGAATAAATTAAATAAAAATATTTTATATTGGAAAACATTACCAATCTCAATGATAGGTAGAATTAATGCAATAAAAATGAATTTTCTTCCACAATTATTATATCTTTTCCAAATGATTCCGATATATCTTCCTAAAATTTTTTTTAAAAAGATTGATTCCATAGTCACTAACTTTATCTGGGATTATAAGAGCCATAGAATAAAAAAAGAACACTTATGTAAACCAAAAATAAATGGAGGTCTAGCTCTACCAAACTTTACGTTTTATTATTGGGCAGTCAATATTAAAAATATTAACTTTTGGTTAGTAGAGACAGATAAACAACCAACCTGGTTAAAAATGGAAAAAGAAGATTGTTTGCCCTTTGAAATTAGTTCGATTTTATTCGCCAATAATAAAATAAGTAAGAAAACCTATAGTGAAAACCTTATAATAGATAGTGGAATACGTATTTGGAAACAAATAAAGAAAACATTAAAATTGGAATGTATACCACTAGCTCTTACTATTGTAAATAACATCACATTTAAACCTTCAATGATAGATAAAGGTTTTTTACAATGGAAAAACTGTGGAATTAATAAGATGGGAGATCTCTATAGGGAAAAAAATTTCCTTTCATTTCAAGAATTACAACAAATTTATGGATTACATTCAAAAGATTACTTTAGATATTTACAAATTAGAGATTATGTAAAAGCAAATACACATGAAATTAGAAATAGAAAGACAGAGATTTTAGATGAATGTTTGAATAAACACCCAAATACAGAAAAATTGATATCATATATTTATAATATTTTACTGGAAAACGACGCTCCAAGGACAGAAATATATAGACAATCATGGGAAAATGAATTAGGTCAAATTATTAGACCTGATATATGGGATGAAAGTTTACAACACATACATCACTGTTCGCTAAATGCTAGACACTCTCTTATACAATTTAAAATATTACATAGACTACATTATTCAAAAGCTAAATTACATAGTATTTTTCCAAATATATCTGCCATTTGTGACAAATGTCAGCAATTGGAAGCTAACTTAACGCACATATTCACAAACTGTGAAAAAATCACTAAATTCTGGACAGAAATATTTAAAATAATTTCGAATGTTGTTAATATGAAGCTGATCCCTGACTCAAACTTAATAATACTGGGAATATTAGAAACAGATCAATTAATAACAATGAATCAAATAATTTTTATTGATTATAGTTTAATAATTGGGAAAAAATTAATATTGAAATTCTGGAAAGGTCCTACATCCCCCACAATTAAAATGTGGATTACAGGAATGTCGGAGACACTTCATCTGGAAAGATTGAGACTTGTACTAATGGACAGGTTGAATCTTTTCAGAGGAATATGGTCTCCATTTATTGCATATTTAAAGGGTCAAAATGGCTTGGTGCGAGGACCTGACTGTGGCCTGAATAATGGAATGGAGGAAGAATTATGTATAATAAATCATGGATATATCTCCAATGATAGATAATTTTTTTAATACTCCATTCATTTCTCCAATTTGGATTTCTTATTTTTATTTTATTTTTCTCTATCTTTCCCTCTCTGGGAAAAAAAGTATAGAAATATATAAGACATAATTGTTAATATTAATAATATTACGAATGTATGTGATAAGTATATTTTATTAATATGTACTTATGTTTAATAAAAAAAAAAAAAGAACTAATAAGATCAGATTCAGACATTAAAGGATTTAAAGTTAATCAGGAAGATCACAAAATTACTTTATTTGCAGATGATGTCCTAATTTGTCTTACTAGACCATTGGAATCCTTAAGAAAATTATATTTCAGATTGGAAGAATACGGGAAAGTATCAGGATATAAAATTAATAAAGATAAAACTGAAATAATGCCTCTTTTTGAAGGCAATTATGACCAATGTAAAAGAGAAAGTCAGTTTAAATGGCAAAAAGAAGGCATTAAGTACTTAGGAGTTAAAGTAGATAATAAGTTAAATAATTTGTATAAATTAAATTATAAACCATTAATAAAAAAAATAGATGAGGACCTGAAGAAATGGATGAATCTTCCAATTACATTGCTAGGGAGAGTGAACTGTATTAAGATGAATATTTTTCCGAGGATACAGTATTTATTCCAAACACTGCCTATACCTTTGCTAAATAAATTTTTTCAAGAATTGAACAAAATTGTGAGGAATTTTCTTTGGAAAGCTAAAATGCCAAGAGTGTCTCTGGAAAAATTAACATGGAAATTTGAATTAGGTGGACTGCAATTACCAAATTTTAAAAATTATTATCTGGCAGCACAAATGAGTTTTATTTCATCCTTTTATCAAGAGGGTGGAAAAACAGCATGGGTTAAAATTGAAATGGATAAAATAAAAGAGTTATGTCCAGAAGAATTTATATATAAATGGGAAGCGAAGCTATTAGTTAAGGATAAAGAGTCACCTTTGCTAAAACATTTAATTAATACATTGTTGAAAACAGTTAAAGTTAATGATAAAAGATTTGTTTTAACAGCTAAAACTCCATTAGTAAAAAATAGATTATTGCCGTTTGCTTGGAATAATCAAATACTACAAGTCTGGGAACAGAAGGGTATTAAACATATAGGAGATTGCTATGAAGGAAATAACTTTTTGACATTTTCTCAATTGAGAAATAAATATCAAATTCCACGGAATAGTATTTTTTTCTATTATCAATTACAATCTTTTTTAAGGGAAAAGTTAGGTCATTCAATGTCTCTATTTCAGATTAAAGGAATTGAATCCTTGATTCAGGGCAAGGGAATAAAAAAAATTATATCATCAATGTATAAATTATTACAAAAATCTAGTCCAAAGATAGGAATTCAAAAATCAAGACAAAGATGGGAAACAGATCTTAATATTATCATTGATGAACCAAGTTGGGAAAGATTGTGTTTAGATAGTATGAAAAATACTATTAATGTGAGATATAGTTTAGTACAATATAATTTTTTACATCAACTATATTTAACCCCGAAAAAATCAACCAATTTAAAACCCACAGAGAGTGGGTACTGATTGAGAACGATCAGCCGCGATCACATTGAATGGCGGTGCGTACAGGCTCGAAGGGCCGAATGGCCTCCTCCTGCACCTATTGTGAGAGAGAGGAGGGGGAGAGAGAGAGGGAAGGGGAGCTAGCAAGCAAGGACAAACATTGACACAAAGAAACAGCGAGAACATGTGGCGGCCATTTTGTTGAATGAAACAGTGAGCACATGTGGCGGCCATTTTGTTGAAAGAAACAGTGAGCACATGTGGCCCTTCATAAGCCCACAACTTCCCCAAGGCTCAGCGATCCCACCAATTATCAATTAGCAGCCCGCCCGACGGGCGACATTGTCCACACCCAGTCTCCACCTCTTGCTATTAAAAGATATTTTATAAATTAAAGCTCGTAGCTTTTTGAGGCATAAAATATCTTTTTAATAACAAGATTAAATAGCTCTCCCCCTTCTCTTTCCCCTCCTCTCTCTCTCCCCCTCTCTCTCCCCCTCTCTCTCCCTCCCCCTCCTCTCTCTTCCCCTCCTCTCTCCCTCCCTCACTCCATCCCTCCCTCTCTCCCTCTCTCTCCCCCAAACAAAAAACTATGAGCTTTAATTTAAAAATATCTTTTAATAGCAAGAGGTGGATAGCCATCATGCCCCATCTACACTAGTCCCACCTGCCCACACCGTCCAACATGCCCCATCTACACTAGTCCCACCTGCCCACACCGTCCATCATGCCCCATCTACACTAGTCCCACCCGCCCACACCGTCCATCATGCCCCATCTACACTAGTCCCACCCGCCCACACTGTCCATCATGCCCCATCTACACTAGTCCCACCTGCCCACACTGACCAACATGCCCCATCAACACTAGTCCCACCTGCCCACACCGTCCAACATGCCCCATCTATACTAGTCCCACCTGCCCACACGACCAACATGCCCCATCTACACTAGTCCCACCTGCCCACACTGACCAACATGCCCCATCTACACTAGTCCCACCTGCCCACACCGTCCAACATGCCCCATCTACACTAGTCCCACCTGCCCACACCGTCCAACATGCCCCATCTACACTAGTCCCACCTGCCCACACGACCAACATGCCCCATCTACACTAGTCCCACCTGCCCACACTGACCAACATGCCCCATCTACACCTAGTCCCACCCGCCCACACCGTCCATCATGCCCCATCTACACTAGTCCCACCTGCCCACACCGTCCAACATGCCCCATCTACACTAGTCCCACCCGCCCACACTGACCAACATGCCCCATCTACACTAGTCCCACCCGCCCACGCCGTCCAACATGCCCTATCTACACTAGTCCCACCTGCCCACACTGACCAACATGCCCCATCTACACTAGTCCCACCCGCCCACACTGACCAACATGCCCCATCTACACTAGTCCCACCCGCCCACACCGTCCAACATGCCCCATCTACACTAGTCCCACCTGCCCACACTGACCAACATGCCCCATCTACACTAGTCCCACCCGCCCACACTGACCAACATGCCCCATCTACACTAGTCCCACCCGCCCACACCGTCTAACATGCCCCATCTACACTAGTCCCACCTGCCCACACCGGCCAACATGCCCCATCTACACTAGTCCCACCCGCCCACACTGACCAACATGCCCCATCTACACTAGTCCCACCCGCCCACACCGTCAAACATGCCCCATCTACACTAGTCCCACCTGCCCACACTGACCAACATGCCCCATCTACACTAGTCCCACCCGCCCACACTGACCAGCATGCCCCATCTACACTAGTCCCACCTGCCCACACTGACCAACATGCCCCATCTACACTAGTCCCACCCGCCCACACCGTCCAACATGCCCCATCTACACTAGTCCCACCTGCCCACACTGACCAACATGCCCCATCTACCCTAGTCCCACCCGCCCACACCGTCCAACATGCCCTATCTACACTAGTCCCACAACGACCAACATGCCCCATCTACACTAGTCCCACCTGCCCACATTGACCAACATGCCCCATCTACACTAGTCCCACCCGCCCACACTGACCAACATGCCCCATCTACACTAGACCCACCCGCCCACACTGACCAACATGCCCCATCTACACTAGTCCCACCTGCCCACACTGACCAACATGCCCCATCTACACTAGTCCCACCTGCCCACACCGTCTAACATGCCCCATCTACACTAGTCCCACCTGCCCACACCGGCCAACATGCCCCATCTACACTAGTCCCACCCGCCCACACTGACCAACATGCCCCATCTACACTAGTCCCACC
>NW_027602946.1:0-24749 GCF_053455715.1 Rhinoraja longicauda
ACAGTTACAAACGCTCCCTGCCGCCGCACGGCGGGTCGCCCCCTTCGTTCTCGGCGGCCTTCCTCGCTCTCCGACGGTCCACCTTGCTCTCTGCGGTTCCTCGCAGCTCCCACCTCGCTCCCGAGGCGTGGTTCTCATCGCCATCCTCGGTGGGCGAGCCGGGCCGATCGGGCCGACTGAAGGGCTTGGCCCCGTCACCGGGAACACTCCCGGCCACGCTGCGCTGCGCTGCTGGCCGCGAACATCCAAGGATACACTCAATCCCAAAATGTGCACGTGTGCATGCGGGTCTGCGTGTGAGAGAGCGGTAGAGTATGTAAGAGTGCCGATATTTGTGTGTGTGTGTGTCTGTTTGTGCGTGTGCGTGTGAGTGCATCACTGTGGTGTAGTACTGATGGAATAACATATTGTATGGTAGTACTGATGGAGTGACATGCTCCAGTTTTGTACTGATGGAGTGTAACACTGTGGAGTAGTACTGGTTTAATGACGTACTGTGGGGGTGTATTGATGGAATGACACAATGTGGAGTAGCACGGATGTAATAGCACATTCTGTTGGAGTGACGCAGTAATACTGACGGACTGACACGCTGTGCGGTAGTACTGTTGCGATCAAAAACTGTGGTGAAATAGTGATGGAGTTACACGCTATGGTGTCGCAACGATGGGTTAGAACACCGTGGGGTAATGCGGATGGAATGGCAGATTGGAGGTAGTCCTGGTGGTGTGAAACACTTTGGGGAGTACTGATGGAAGACAAAACTGCGGAGAGTACTGATGGAATGACACGTTCTAGGGTTGCACTGGAGCGACATGATGTGGGGCAGTACCGATGTAGTGTAACAATATGGAGTTGTATTGATGCAGTGAGACACTGTGTGGTTTCACCGACGGAGTGACACACTGAGCGGTAGTACTATGGTGATGACAAACTGTGGTGTAGTACTAATGCTGTGACACACTGTTTGATAATACTGATGGAATGACACAATTTGTGGCAGCACTTATGGAGTGACCCACTGTGATAGTCCTGATTGAATAATAAACATCGGGTAGTGCTAATGGCGTGAGGCATTGTGGGGAAATACTAATAGAGTGAAACTGTGGGGAATTACTGATGGAGTGACATAGTGAGATAGGGCTGATGGAGTGACATACTGTGGGGAATACTGATGGAGTGACACTGCGAGGAAGTACTGATGGTTGACACTGTGGGGTAGTACTGATGGAGTGACACGCTGCGTGGTAGTACTGATGGAGTGATAATGGATTGTTCTGATGGAGTGTCGCACGCTGGCGCAGTACTGATGCAATGATAACCCGAGTGATATTCCTGATGGTGCGATGCTCAATGGGGAGGCACTGATGGAGTGGCACATGGTAGGGTAGTACAGATAAAGTAACAAATTATATTTTATTACTGATGCAGTGGCACAATGTGGGCAGTGCTGGTGGAGTGATACACTTTGTGGTAGTACTGTTGGAATGGCACACTATGTGGCAGTACTGACGCAATAGCATGCTGTGGGAGAGTACTGATTGTGTGATACCCTGCGGTGTAGTACTGTTGGACAGACATATACCAGAGTAATACTGGTGGATTGAAACACTGTGGGGTAGTACTGATGGAAGGACTCATTGTGCAGTACTGATGGAGTGACACCCCGTTGGATAGTACTGATAGAGTGACACCCTGTGTGATAGTACTAATGGAATAATACACAAGGTGGTATTGATGTTGAAAAACACTGTGGGTGTGTATTGATGGAATGGTATATAGTGCGGTAGTACCAATGAAGTGATACGTTCTGGGGTTATACTGATGGAGTGACATAGTGTGTTCTAGTAATGATCGTCTAACACACTGTAGGCTTGTATTGATGGAGTGATGACCAGTGGGGTAGTATTGAAGGAGTGACACAATGTGGGCAGTACAGAAGGAACAATACACTTTGGGGTTATACTAGTGAAGTGACAAACTGTGGGCAGGTACTGATGGAGTAAAACATTTTGGTGTATTACTGATAGAGTGACACGTGTGCGGTAGTACTGATGGAGGAACAAGCGATATGGTAGTACTGATGTCGTGGCACACTGTCGGATAGTATTAATGGTGTGAAACTAAATGGGGCAGTACTGATGTAATGATACATTATAGTGTAGTTCTGATGGAGTGACACACTGAGGGGGAGAACTGATCGAATGACGCACTGTGGGATAGTACTGATGGAATGACTATCCATTTGCTAGTACTGATGCAATGGCATTCCATGGGATAGTACCGAATGAATGACACGTTGTGATGCAGTAATGATGGAGTAACCGACGATGTGGTAGTACTGATGGAGTAACACGCTGTGGGATAATACTTATGGATTAGCATCCTGTGGGGTAGTAGTGAAGGACTGGCATATTTTGGGGTAGTACTGATATAGTGACACATTCGATGGTATTATTGAAGGGGTGAAAAACTGTGGGTAGAACTGATGAAATTACATACTTAAGGTGGTACTGACAGAGTGAAACACCGTCGGGAAGAAATGATGGAATGACATACTGTGGGGTTGTACTGATAAGAGTGACACGCTCTTGGGTACTACTAATGGAGTAACATGTGGTACTGATGGAGTGACAGACTGTGAAGTAGTATTGATGGAGTAACCTAACGTAGGGTAGTGTTGAATTAATGGCACATTCTGGGGTAGTTCTGATGGGGTGACACACTGTGCAGTAGTACTGTTGTTGTGACATAATGTGGGATGGAATTGATGGAGTGACACTGTGCGGTAGCACTGATGAAGTGACGCACTGTAGGGTAGTACTGGTGTAACGGTATACAGTGGGAGAGTACTGATGGAGTGACGCACTGTAGGGTAGTACTGGTGTAATGGTATACTGTTGGATAGTACTGATGGAGTGACGCACTGTGGGGTAGTACTGGTGTAACGGTATACTGTGGGATAGTACTGCTGGAATGATATCGGCGAGACCAAGCGGAAGCTCGACGATCGTTTCGCTGAACAGCTCCATACAGTCCTACCTGATCTCTCTGTTTTTAACTCATCCCCGCTCCCCCATTCCCAATCTGAACTTTCTGTCCTGGGCATCCTCCATTGTCAGAGTGAGGCCCAGCGCAAATTGGAGGAACAGCACCTCATACTTCGCTTGGGCAGCTAACATACCAGCGATATGAACATTGACTTATCTAACTTCAATTAGCCCTTGCTTCCCCTCTCTCTCCAACCCCTCCTCCTTCCCAGTTCTCCCACCAGTCTCACTGTCTCCACCAAAATTCTATCTCTTTCCCGCCGACCTCTCCGACATCAGTCTAAAGAAGGGTCTCGACCCGAAACGTCACCCATTCTTTCTCTCCAGAGATGCTGCATGTCTCGTTGAGTTACACCATCATTTTGTGTCTACCTTCGATTTAAACCAGCATCTGCATTTCTTTCCTACACGAAGTACAAGGCACGGCAGGACTTTCGGCTAATAATAGCTGTGCCGAACATGAGACGACCAACCTTACCTGCCTTCTCACAATGTGTATCCCTTCATTACCTGAAAATCTGAACTTGTCTTAAATATCACTATTATATCTGCCTCCAACACCAGTGGAGTGGGTGGGAAGATTTTAGGACCCGTTATACAGGATGATGCACGATGAAATAGGCAGAAGTTTGGATGACTTTGTGAAGGGAAGGTCGTGTTTGATAAATTTGCTGGAATTATTTGAAGACGTAAATAGCAATACAGGCAAAGGAGAGACAGTAGATGTTGTTTACTTTGATTTCCAGAAAGCCTTTGAGATTGTGTCGCACGATGGCTGATGAGGAAGATGAGAGCCCACGGGGTCAAAGAGCAGATACCAGCATGGATAACTGGTTGGCTGGATGGCAGAAGACAAAGAGTGGCAATAACGGGGGATTTTTTTTCTAGTTGGCTAAGAGTGACAAGTGGAGATCTTCAAGGGTCGGTGTTTGGTCCGCTACTCCACGTTTTATATTATGATTTGGATGAGGGGATTGAAGGCTTTGTGGCCAAGTTTGCGGATGATATGAAAATAGGTAGAAGGGCAGGTAGTGTAAATCAGTGAAACATGGTTGCAGGAGGGTTGCGATTGGCAATTAAATATTCCAGGATTTCATTGTTTCAGATGTGATAGAGTCGGAGGGGCAAGAGGTGGGGGTGTGGCATTGCTTGTCAGGGAGGATATCACAGCAGTGCTTTGGCAGGACAGACTAGAAGGCTCGATTAGGGAGGCTGTTTGGGTGGAACTCAGAAATGAGAAAGGTTTAGCAACACTTATAGGGGTGTATTAAAGACCGCCAAATAGGGAACGAGAATTGGAAGAGCAAATATGTAAGGAGATAGCAGATATTAGTAGTAAGCACAGAATAGTGATTGTGGGTGATTTCAATTTTCCGTATATAGACTGGGAATCACATTCTGTTAAAGGGCTGGATGGTTTGGAGTTTGTAAAATTAGTGCAGGATAGTTTTTTGCAGCAATACGTAGAGGTGCCTACCAGAGAAGGGGCAGTGTTGGACCTCCTGTTAGGAAATGAGATGGGTCAGGTGACGGAGGTATGTGTTGAGGAGCACTTTGGGTCTAGTGCTCACAATGCCATTAGTTTCAATATCATTATGGAGAAGGTCAAATTTGGACCAAGGGTTGAGATTTTGGATTGGAGAAAGGCTAATTTTGAGGAGATGAGAAAGGATTTAAAAGGAGTGAAATGGAACTTTTTGTTTTATGAAAAGGATATAATAGAGAAATGGAGGATATTTAAAGGTGAAATTTTGAGAGTACAGAGTCTTTATGTCCCTGTTCGGTGGAAAGGAAAGAATAATAATTTGAAAGAGCCGTGGTTTTCCAGGGAAATTGGACACTTGGTTCGGAAAAAGTGGGAGATATACAATAAATATAAGCGGCAGGGAGTAAATAAGGTTCTTGAGGAATATAAAGAATGTAAAAGGAATCTTAAGAAGGAAATTAGAAAAGCGAAAAAAAGATATGAGGCTGCTTTGGCAAGTAATGTAAAAGTAAACCCCAAGGGGTTCTACAGATATGTCAATAGCAAAAGGATAGTGAGGGATAAAATTGGTCCATTAGACAGTCAGAGTGGACAGCTATGTGCTGAGCCGGAAGAAATGGGGGAGATATTAAACAATTTATTTTCTTCGGTATTCACCGAGGAGAAGGATATTGAATTATGTGAGGTAAGCGAAACAAGTAGAGTAGTGATGGAAATTATGAGGATTAAAGAAGAGGAGGTACGGACACTTTTGAAAAATATAAAAGTGGATAAGTCTCCAGGTCCTGATAGGATATTCCCTAGGACATTGATGGAAGTTAGTGCAGAAATAGCAGGGGCTATGACGGAAATATTTCAAACGGGGATGGTGCCGGAAGATTGGCGCATTGCGCATGTTTTGCCTTTGTTTAAAAAAGTTTCTAAAAGTAAACCTAGCAATTATAGACCTATTAGTTTGACGTCTGTGGTGGGAAAATTAATGGAAAAGATACTTAGGGACAATATATATAATTATTTGTACAAACAAGGCCTGATTAGAAACAGTCAACATGGATTTGTGCCTGGAAGGTCATGTTTGACTAATCTTCTTGAATTTTTTGAAGAGGTTGCCAGGGAAATTGATAAGGGCAAAGCTGTGGATGTTGTCTATATGGACTTCAGTAAGGCATTTGACAAGGTTCCACATGGAAGGTTGATTAAGAAGGTTAAATCGTTGGGTATTAATAGTGAGGTTGCAAGATGGATTCAACAATGGCTGAATGGGAGATACCAGAGGGTAATGGTTGACAATTGTATGTCAGGTTGGAGGCCAGTGTCTAGTGGAGTGCCCCAGGGATCTGTGTTGGGTCCACTGTTGTTTGTCATTTACATTAATGATCTGGATGATGGTGTGGCAAATTGGATTAGTAAATATGCAGATGATACTAAGATAGGTGGTGTAGTTAGTAATGAAGTAGAGTTTAAAGTCTACAGAGAGACTTGGGCCTTTTGGAAGGGTGGGCTGAAAGATGGCAGATGGAGTTTAATGCTGATAAGTGTGAGGTGCTGCATTTCGGTAGGACAAATCAAAATAGGACGTACAGGGTAAATGGTAGGGAATTGAGGAATGCAGTGGAACAGAGGGATCTGGGAATAACTGTGCATTGTTCCCTGAAGGTGGAATCTCATGTGGATAGGGTGGTGAAGAAGGCATTTGGTATGCTTGCCTTTATAAATCAGAGCATCGAGTATAGAAGTTGGGATGTAATGTTAAAATTGTACAGGGCATTGGTGAGGCCGAATCTGGAGTATGGTGTGCAGTTCTGGTCGCCAAATTATAGGAAAGATGTCGACAAAATGGAGAGGGTAAAGAGGAGATTTACTAGAATGTTACCTGGGTTTCAGCATTTAAGCTACAGAGAGAGGTTGAACAGGTTGGGTCTTTATTCTTTGGAGCGTAGAAGGTTGAGGGGGGACTTGATAGAGGTTTTTAAAATTTTGAGAGGGACGGACAGAGTTGACGTGGGTGGGCTTTTCCCTTTGAGAGTGGGGAAGATTCCAACAAGGGGACATAGCTTCAGAATTGAGGGACAAAAGTTTAGGGGTAACATGAGGGGTAACTTCTTTACTCAGAGGGTGGTGGCTGTATGGAACGGGCTTCCGGTGGAAGTGGTGGAGGCTGGCTCGATTTTATTATTTAAGAGTAAATTGGATAGGTATATGGATAAGAGGGGATTAGAGGGTTATGGTCTGAGTGCAGGTAGATGACACTAGGTCAGGGAGAGCGGTCGGCGTGGACTGGAAGGGCCGAACGGGCCTGTTTCCGTGCTGTAGTTGTTATATGTTATATGTTAAAGCAGGGACTCCGCAGAGGATTTGGACTTGTTGGGGGAACGGGCAGAGAAGTGGCAGATGGAATATAGTGTAGCAAAGTGCGGAGTGGTGCATTTTGTTAATAGGAATAATAGTGTAGACTATAGTCGAAGTGGGGAAATAATCCAGAAATCGGAAGTGCATAGGGACTTCGGAGTGCTGGTTAAGGATTCCCCAAAAGTTTATCTGCAAGTTGAATCGGTGAGAATGAACAGCCATGATCGCATGGAATGGTGGTGCTGGCTCGAAGGGCCGAATGGCCTACTCCTGCAGCTATTGTCTATTGTCTATTGTCTAATGGAAGCAAACTCAATGCCAGCATTTATTTCAAGAGGACTTGTATACAGAAACACGCATGTAATGTTGAGGCTATACAAGGCGCTGGGAAGGCCGCATTTGGAATATTGTGAGCAATTCTGGGCACCATATCAGAGGAAATGTGTGCTGGGTCTGGAGAGAGTCCAGAGGAGGTTTACCAGAATGATCCCAGCAATAGGTTAACCTTTGGCGAGCGTTTGGCGGCACTCGGCTTTCACTCGGAGTTTAGAAGAATGAGGGTGGACCTAATTGAAACATACGGATATGTGAATGGTTTAGATCCAGTGGATGTGGAAAGGATGTTTCCACTTGTGGGAGCGTCTCGGACATGGGGTAATTTCCTCAGAATTATACTACATTTTGTTATGAAGATGATAAGAAATTTGATTAGTCAGAAGGTGATGAATTTGCGTAATTATTTGCCACAACAGGCGGTGTAGGCCACGCCAGTGGATATTTAAAGGCATAGAGAGACGGATTCTTGATTAGTACGGGTATCAGAAGTTGTGAGGAGAAGGCATGAGAATGGGGTTTCTTAGGGAAAAAGATTGGCGGATAAGACTTGAGCGGCCGAATGGTCTAATTCTACTCCTATTCCATATCACCCAATGCCGACCTGCGGCATTGCGTTCGAGGCACTTACTGCCCTTTGTGTAAACAGCTTTCCCCTCACACCTCGTTTAAACTTCATCCCTTTCACCTTAAAGGGGTGGCCATTAATACTTGATATTTCCATCTTGAGAGGAATGTTCTGACTGTTAACCATATCTTTGCCTCTCATAATTTGCTATCGATCTATCAGGTTACTGCCCGAACTCCGGTGTTCCCGATGAATCAGTCCAACGTCTGGTTGTTTCTACGCTCCAGGCGATGTTCTTGTAAACGTCTTGAACACGATTTCCGAAGCGCCCATACCCTGCCTGTACGAGAGCGAACATAACTGTACACAATGCTGCAAAAGCGGCTGAAGCAAAGTTCTCTAAAGTTGAATATTGACATCTGACTCATATTCAATGACTCGGTCAAATATAGCAAGCATTCTACTCTATTTATTACTCTAAGCGTACTACCACGATTTGCGTGTTTCGCATTGGGAACTCAATGTCCATGATAAGCAATGCTGATGCTGCGATTCACTGATATTGTACAGACAGTGAGGGCTGTTGTGCCTCGATGTTGCAGTGTACTGCTTTTGTTCATCCACGGGAGGGCGCTGTGACTATATTCCCACTGTACATGCACTGAGGTGCGCTGTGTGTGGATGTTGCCGTGTGTTGCTGATGTTCATCCACGGGAGGGCGCTGTGACAGTATATTCCCACTGTACATGCACTGGGGTGCGCTGTGTGTGGATGTTGCCGTGTGCTGCTGATGTTCATCCAGGGGAGGGCAATGTGACAGTCTATTGCCACTGTACATCCACTGGGGTGCCCTGTGTGAGGATGCTGCAGTGCACTGTTCAAAAAGAACACCAGGTACAAAAGTCATAGCAGCAGAGTTAGTGCACCAAGGCCCATCGAGTCCACTCCGTCATTCTATCATGGCTCACCTATCATTCCACTCAACTCCATTCTCCTGCCGTCTCCCCGTAATTGTCGACATTCTTACAAATCACGACCCTGTCCAGCTCCGATTTAAAAATACCCAATGACGGTTTCTGCAGCTGTCTATGGCAGAATTCCAAAGGTTTACCACCTCCTTACGATATAAATCCCTCATCATCTCATTTTAAATGTATATCCTTTTATTCTGCGGCTAGTCAAAGGGTGGTGAATCTGGGGAATGCTGCCACAGACGCCTCTGGAGGCCGTCATTGGGGAATTAACAGGTTTTTAAATTGGGGATTGACAGGTCCGTGATTAGTAAGAGTGTCAAAGTTGGGGTTGGGTTTGAGTGAGAAAGATAGGGCAGCCATGATCGAATGGCGGATCAGACTCGGTGAGCCTAGTGACTTACTCAAATGGCGTATGAACTTATGAACTCATTACTGACTCCGGGATTGGACGGAGTCTATAGACATAGAAAACAGAAAATGGGTGCAGGAGGATGCCCTTTGGCCCTTCGAGCCATCACCGCCATACATTGTGATAATGCCTGATCATGCACAATCAGTAACCTGTGCATGCCTTCTCCACAAATCCCTTGATTCCGTTCGCCCCTGGAGCTCTAACACTGGTCGCTATTCAAGGATTTGACAATTGACCCGAACGACGACGTCAACAACTTTACAAATGCCATGAGAAAATGTGCGCAGAAATGCGATTCCCGACGCTGTCTAGCCATATCTTTATCCAGCTAATTGCGAAAAACCGCGCTAGCTCTCTAGCTATCTAGCTGTCTAGCTCTCTAGCTGTCTAGCTATGTGGCTATCTAGCCATCTCGATCTGCAGCTATCAATATAGTTATATATCTACCTGACTAGCTATCTAGCTAAGGTAGACAAAATGCTGGAGTAATTCAGCGGGTCAGGCAGCATCTCAGGAGAGAATGAATGGGTGACGTTTCGGGTCGAGCCCTTCAGACTGATGTCAGCGGATGGAGCCGGAAAAAGATAGGATACAGGCGGAGATAGGAAGACTGGTGGGAGAACTGGGAAGGGGGGTGGATTGAGAGGGAAAGCAGGGACTATCTGAAGTTAGACAAGTCAATGTTGATACCGCAGAGGTGTAAACTACCCAAGCGAAATATGAGGTGATGTTCCTCCAATTTGCGCTGGTCCTCACTCTGACAATGGAGGAGGCCCATGACAGAAAGGTCAGATTGGTAATGGGAGGGGGAGTTGAAATGCTGAGCCACCGGAAAATCAGGTTGGTTGAGACTGACTGAGCGGAGGTGTTCAGCGAAACGATCGCCGAGCCTGCGCTTGGTGTCGCCGATGGAGAGAGGTTGACACTTCGAACAGCGGATACAGTTGATGACGTTGGAGGAGGTGCAGGTGAATCTCTGCCTCACCTGGAAAGACCGTTCGGGTCCTTGGATGGAGTTGATTGGGGAGGTAAAGGGACTCGCCCCTCAAACACCTGTCCCTTTAACTCCCCACTCGACCAACATCTGTCCCTTTACTTCTCCCCTCGACCAACGCCTGTCCCTTTACCTATCCCCAACTAGCCTTCTAACCGTCTCGCCAAATAGCCATCTACCTTTCAAGCGATCTTGCCATCCAGTCATCTGTACGTATAACCATCTATTTAGCGATCTAACCGTTTAGCTAGCTATCACAAAATGCTGGAGAAACTCAGCAGGTCAGACAGCATCTAGGAGCGGGAATGGGTGACGTATCGGGTCAACCATTCCCTCTCTCCGATATGCTGCCTGACCTGCTGATTTAATCCAGCATTTGGTGAAACCTTCGATTTGTACCAGCATCTGCATTTATTTTCCTAACTATCCAGGTATCTCACGTGCTAGGTAGCTGTCTATCTAGCTGGATCTAACAAGATCTCCCTCTCTCACGAGGCCCACAGAGGATGAGAAAGAGAGAGCGCACCCTTCAAATAGCTGCCTAGATAGAGAACTACCTATCTTACTATCAATATATCCAACTATCTCGCCATACAGATATCCAGCTTTCTAGCTGTCTAGCATTGCATGTAGATAGCTATCTAGGCAGTTCGCTATCTTGCTATCGAGATAGCTCACAGGCTGTCTGACAGTCTATCCTGCTGGCTAGCAATGTAGCTCTCGAGATAGCTGGATTGATAGCTACAGAGTTAGATATTTTGGTAACTACATAGCTAGGTTGCTAACGAGACTGATGGCTAGATAGATAGATAACTAGATTAGTAGATTGTTTGCCAACCACTTTGACAGTCAGATAGCGGTTTAGCTTGGTAGAGCTTTGCTAGATGGCTAGTGAGGTAGGCATCTAGCCAGCCACACCAGTAGATGGCTCAGTAGACAGATAGCAAGTGAGTTTTACAGAGATTTAGCACCTATCTAGCTGGATCCAACTAGGACTCTCTCGTTCTCCCTTTCACGCGGCCGCCAGAAAGCGAGTGAGCGAGAGAGGGCAACCCACAAAGAGTTGCCTACAAAACTACCTAACTATTTTGCTGTGCAGAGATCCAGCTATCTCGCCACCCATCTATCTAACGTTCAAGCTATCTAGCAATGCAGCTATTTAGCTATGTAATAATAATAATAATAATAATTCATTCATTTTTTATAGCGCCTTATCGGGTGCTCAAAGCGCTTTACAAAAACAATTAACATAGAAACAAACAGACAAACTATCCTGACGGAAAAGCGGCGAATACACAACGCCAGCGTCCTCTCACGTCAGGGTCCGGCAGTTGACATCAAAAAGCACAAGACACACAGATATAATTTTTACACAAACAGCCATCACAGTGATTGCTCTAGGCACACCCTCACTGTGATGGAAGGCAAAGTCTTATCTCCTCCTCATTCTTCTCCCGTGGTGCCACGAGGTGATCGAGGCTCCCAACTTTTTGAAGCCCCCACCGGGCGATGGAAAGTCCCAGGGCCGAGCCGAGCAGGCCGATGAAAGTCCTGAGCCCCCACCGGGCGATGGAAAGTCCCAGGGCCGAGCCGAGCAGGCCGATGAAAGTCCTGAGCCCCCACCGGGCGATGGAAAGTGCTGCGGCCGAGCCACGCAGGGCGATGAAGGGCCTGCGGGCGGGTCGATCGTACCTCGCGCTTCGGGGCGGTCGAAGCTGCTACGGCTGGAGCTCCCGAAAGCCGGTCGCCAGCCAGGGACCTGCGAACTCCCGATGTTGCGAGCTAACACGCTCTCTGGCTGTCTTTCCCGCTGGCTATCAATCTACATAACTTGATATCCAGCTATTTGGCTGTCATGCTAACTAGTAAAGCAGCTTTCCGCCTATTTAGGGATCCAGCAACCTATCAATTTGACTATCCATCCAGCTGTCCAGCTGTTTAGTTAACAGGCTAAATAGCTATCTCTCTAACTAGCTAGCATGCTATCTATCTCTCTATCGAGCTAGCCACCTAGCTATGCACACTTCTAACTATTTACCTAGGTAGCTATCTTACTATCTAGCGAGCTATATATTTAGATATCTCCCCAGTTATCTACCCCGTTGGCTAGGAATCCAACTATCCAGCTATTCAGCTATATAGCTCGCAGTCTAGCTAGCTATCCAGTGATCTAATTACGGAGCTATCTATCCACTTGTCTCTGTGAGAATCAATCTATCTATTTATTTCTTAATCTGGCCATCTAGCGATTTAGATATCTCCTATTGCTATCCAACTATCTAGCTATTTAGCCATGTAGTTATCTATCTAGCCAGCTGCATAGCTATCTATCTATCTAACTATGTAGCCAGCTGGCCAACAATCCTTCTAGCCATCTACTCATCAAGCCATCTCGTTATCTGACTACCCACCCATCTGGCGTTATTCAGCTCGCCATCTACCCAACCAGCCAGCTTCCCAGCTGGTCAATTAGTCAAGTAGCCAACTAGCCTTTCATCCGTCTAGCCAGATAGCCATTTAGGCATCTAGTCATCCAGTCATTTAGATATATAGCCATTATGAGTGATCTATCTGGCAATTAATTTGCTAGGTAGCTATCTACAAAGCTAGGTATAGCTAGATCTCCATCTGTGGGCCTCGCGAGAGAGGGAGCGCACCGCATAGAGAGCTGCCTATGTCTCTAGCTAGACAATAGACAATAGGTGCAGGAGGAGGCCAGGAGGAGGCCAATCGGCCCTTCGAGCCAGCACCGCCATTCAATGTGATCATGGCTGATCATTCTCAATCAGTACCCCATTCCTGCCTTCTCCCCATACCCCCTGACTCCGCTATCCTTAAGAGCTATATCTAGCTCTCTCTTGAATGCATTCAGAGAATTGGCCTCCACTGCCTTCTGAGGCAGAGAATTTCACAGATTCACAACTCTCTGACTGAAATTATTTTTCCTCATCTCAGTTCCAAATGGCCTACCCCTTAATTAAACTGTGGCCCCTTGTTCTGGACTCCCCCAACATTGGGAACATGTTTCCTGCCTGTAACGTGTCCAACCCCTTAATAATCTTATACGTTTCGATAAGATCTCCTCTCATCCTTCTAAATTCCAGTGTATACAAGCCTAGTACTCCAGGTGCGGTCTCACTAGGGCCCTGTACAACTGCAGAAGGACCTCTTTGCTCCTATACTCAACTCCTCTTGTTATGAAGGCCAACAGTCCATTGGCTTTCTTCACTGGCTGCTGTACCTGCATGCTTCCTTTCAGTGACTGACGCACTAGGACACCCAGATCTCGTTGTACGTCCCCGTTCCTAACTTGACACCATTCAGATAATACTCTGCCTTCCTGTTCTTACCACCAAAGTGGATAACCTCACACTTATCCACATTAAACTGAATCTTCCATGCATCCGCCCACTCACACAACCTGTCCAAGTCACGCTGCAACCCCATAGCATCTTCCTCACAGTTCAACCTACCACCCAGCTTTGTATCATCTGCAAATTTGCTAATGGTACTTTTAATCTCTTCATCCATGTCATTGATGTATATTGTAATTAGCTGCGGTCCCAGCACCGAGCCTTGCAGTACCCCATTAGTCACTGCCTGCCATTCTGAAAGGGACCCATTTATCCCCACTCTTTCCTTTCTGTCTGTAAACAAATTTTCTATCCATGTCAGTACCCTATTTCCAATACCATGTGCTCTAATTTTGCCCAATAATCTCCTATGTGGAACCTTGTCAAAAGCTTTCTGGAAGTCAAGGTACACCACATCCACCGGCTCTCCCCTGTCAATTTTCCTAGTTACATCCTCAAAGAATTGCAGAAGATTAGTCAAGCATGATTTCCCCTTCGTAAATCCATGCTGACTCGGAACAATCCTGTTACTGCTATCCAAATGCTCCGCAATTTCGTCTTTTATAATTGACTCCAGCATCTTCCCCACCACTGATGTCAGACTAACTGGTCTACAATTTCCCGTTTTCTCTCTGCCTCCTTTCTTAAAAAGCGAAACAACATTAGCTACCCTCCAATCCACAGGAACTGATCCTGAATCTATAGAACATTGGAAAATGATCACCAATGCGTCCACAATTTCTAGCGCCACCTCCTTAAGTACTCTGGGATGCAGACCATCAGGCCCTGGGGATTTATCAGCCTTCAGTCCAATCAGTCTACCCAACACCATTTCCTGCCTAATGTGGATTTCCTTCAGTTCCTCCGTCACCCTAGGATCTCCGGCCCCTAGAACATCTGGAAGATTGCTTGTATCTTCCTTAGTGAAGACAGATCCAAAGTACCGGTTCCACCCGTCTGCCATTTCCTTGTTTCCCATAATAAATTCCCCCGCTTCTGCCTTCAAGGGACCCACATTTGCCTTGACTATTTTTTTCCTCTTCACATACCTAAAAAAACGTTTACTATCCTCCTTTATATCATTGGCTAGTTTACCCTCGTACCTAATCTTTTCTCCCCGTATTGCCTTCTTAGACGTCTTCTGTTGCTTTTTAAGAGTCCCAATCCTCTGGCTTCCCACGCTTCTTTACTTTGTTGTACTTCTGCTCTTTTATTTTTATGCTGTCCTTGACTTCCCTTGTCAGCCACGGGTGTCTCTTACTCCCCTTGGAATCATTCCTCCTCTGTGGGATAAATTGATCCTGCAACTTCTGCATTATTGTTTCCAATAGTGGAAACATCCTTTCTACATCCACTCTGTCCAAGCCTTAAACTATTCCGGATGTTTCAATGAGGTCCCCCCGCATTCATCTTATCTCCAGCAAGTACAGGCCCAGTGCTGACAAATGCTCATCATAGGTTAACCTACTCATTCCTATGATCATTCTCGTAAACCTACTCTGGACCCTGTTTAGACCCAGCACATCCTTGCTTATATATGGGGCCCATAATTGCTCGCAATAATCCAAATGCTGTCTTACCAGCGCCTTATAGAGCCTCAAAATTGCATCATTGCTTCTGTATACTGTACAAACATTCTTGAACTAAATGCTGGCATCGAATTTGTTTTCTTTGCTACTGAATCGATTTGCAGATTAACTTTTTGGGAATATTGCACCAGCACGCCCAAATCCCTTTGCACCTCCGATTTCTGGATACTCTCCCCATTTGGAAAATAGTCTACGTCTTAATTCCTACCACCAAACTGCACGATTGCACATTGTGCTACACTATATTCCATCTGCCACTTCTCTGCCCACTCTCCCAACCTGTCCAAGTCCTTCTCCCAAGTCCTTGCTTTCTCTACACTACCTGCCTTTCCACTTGTTTTCGTCTCATCCGCAAACATGAACACAAAGCCTTCAATCCCCTCGTCAAAATCATGAATATACAAGGTGAAGAGTTGCGGCCCCAGCACCGACCCCTGCGGAACTCCGCTAGTCGCTGGAAGCCAACCAGGAATAAAAACACTTTTATTGCCAATCCTTCTCACGACACAAGACCCCCTCACTGCACACAGCTCCACTTCCCCCCCCCCCACTCCACCATCTCTCTCCATCCCACTCCTCTCTCTCTCTCCCCTCTGCTTCCTCCCTCTCATCCTCCAGATCTTCCGCTTCCCACTGCTCCCCTTCTCTCCCCACACTCCGGGTCTCTCTCGCCCCCCTCTCACTCCACCAAACCTCTCTACCCACTCCTCGTCTCTATCCCCACAATACCTCTCCCCCCTACTCCCACGGCCCCTCTCCTCCAACCATCCGTCTCCCCACACCTCCCCACCCCATTTCTCCCCTCCTGCTCTCCCCACGCCGCTCAATATTTGCCCGCTTCTTCTCTCCCCGTCACATTGCTCCCTCCCCTCCACCTCTCCCCTTCGCTCCGCTCACTCTCCCCACAATCCTCCTCCTTTCCACTCCTCCCCTTTCACCCCCCTTTCACCTCCCTTTCCGTCCACAATCCTCCCCTCTTTCTCCCCACACTCCTCGCTCTCTCTCTCTCTCTCTGGATAAGCAGTGACATTATCAGTGTGGTCAGTGATGGGTCTGGATAAGCAGTGACATGATCACATTAAATCTGACCCCGATGTTTTACATTTGATACGATGTAAAATAAAGAATCCTTTCTTTTTTTCTCTTCAGTTTTTATTGATTTTTCACAGAGATATATACAAAACAGTACAACACCATCGAAATAAATAAAATAAAATAAGAAAAACATCAGAAATAAATAAATAAACGAAATAGATAAATAAATAAACACGTTTGAATACGACAGTGTGGTACACTTACCAAATAAAATATAAAAAAGTAACAATGATTGGTTATCTGGAGATATTTCAATATTCGCACAAACATACCATCTCGTTCTATATAACACAATCTTCCAATATCTAGCTTTGCATTTATCTAGTTCGTGTCATGGCTCAAATAAACGATCCATTTTTCCCACATCTCAAAGAATCCCTTCTTTTTCATTCAAATGTTCGACTCTAAAGGGTTAACGCAGGTTCAATATCCATAACTAATCTAAACTTTAATGAGCACTAATTCCATCTTGCTGCTCTATCCGCGCTGGTAAACACGGCAGCTTAAGATACGTTAACTTGTTATTTTCTTCTTAATTAACACAGGTTAGAAATGCGAATTAACTCTCTCCGGCATACACTTGAAAGAATAACACATAATGCTGAAAATTAAAATGCAGCTTCAGATATGAGAAAGGGGGAGTTGGTTAAATGTGCTGTGTACTTCGCCCAGTGGGGAATATTAGTTCCAGCCGGTGAACACTAGCTGTGGCTCTGTTCAATCTGCAGTTCATTTTGTGGTGAACCACTTCAGACCAGCTGACAGGTTGATGTGAATTCAAACCCACAGACCAGACAGTAAGGTCGGTCAGAGAGTAAGTGACCAACTCATCCGTCTGGGCAGTCCACACAGCGGCACATAGAAAGCTGCCACACACACAGACTTCATTTATGTGCTTATTTATCAAGTCATATTTATGTCACATTTATCAAGAGCATATCTTCCATCATGCAGTGCAAACCTGCCACTCGTAGAAACTGAAATAAACACTTCAATGATCAGGGACTGTTATTAAAAATCACCAATGTATGTGACAGGCAATTATAATGTTTTCTGCTTAATCTGCATCTTTGAGAAGAGTGGACATCTATCGATGTTTAATTTCCTTGATTTCAAGGTTAGAGTTCAGTGGTAATAAAATATCCAAGGGCCATTTAAAAGCAGTTTGTCTGTTAGTGCTGTACCTGGCGCAAATTTTGAGACAAAGGTTGCCGTGTTTCATGGGGAGGGATGGTGCATTTTAGTTCATCTGAACTATTCCCATTTGCCGGCATATGGATCATCTCCCTCTAAACCATTCCCCTCATGTACCTGTCCAAATGTCTTAGTGTTCCCATTATGACGCTACCTATGACACTGTCCACCTCTACGAGGTCACTGCACTGCCTGCTGCGCTCAATGGAATAAAGTCCTGGCGAGCCCAACATTTCCCTGTAGCTCCGACCCTTGTTTTCTGGCAACGTGTTGGAAAATATTTTCTTCACTCTTTGCAAATATGTGGCACATTTCCTAAACATGGTGACGTAAGATTATACACGTTACTCCAAGTGCGTCCTCACCAACGTCTTGTCTATCTGAACATAACTTTCTAACTTTTACATTTTATTCACTGGCTGATGAAGACAGTGCGCCAAAAAAACCTTCTCCACCACCCTATCCCCCTGTTACGTCCCTTTTCTTACAACAATGTACTTTTATTCTGAGATCCCTCTGCTCTACAACACTACCCAGCTAACTACCATTCACGGTGAAGATCATGCCCTGGCTTGTCTTCCCTAATTTAAAATCTCACACATCTGCAAGAAACACTATTTGAAATTTCTCAGGCCACTTTCCAATTTGAAAAAGTTCCTACTTAATCCTTGCCAACCATTTTCAATGCCTGTGATACCGCCTACTTTAGTGTCAACTGCAAACTTTTACATTAGTCCGTTACATTCTCAGGGAACTCATTGACACAGATGACAAACAACAATGAGCGCAGCACCAATCCCTGAGACAGACCACCACTCCTTGACCAATGAACGAAACTGTACCATATGCCTCTTTATAACTGTCCACTGCCGTTATCACCTTCAGAGAGCTGTGAACCTGGATCGCAAGATACTTTTATACATCACTGCTGTTAAGGGTCATGCCTTTAATTGTATATTTTGCACTCACATTTGACCACCCAACATGTCACACTTGCTCAGAATAATTTGCATCTGTGATTTCCCCCACACGTCCCATCTCCCTACTTGATCTATACGCCACTGAATACTGAGACAGCCTCCCTCACATTCCACAACCGCAGAAATCTTGGTGTCATCCGCAAACTTACAAAGCAACCCGTGTATATTCACGCCCAAGTCATTTATGTGTATCACAAACAGTAGAGGTCCCAGCACAGATCCCTGTATATCACCACTGGTCACAGACCTCCAGCCTGAATATTGCCCTTCCACCACAACCCTCTTTTTTCTATCATTCAGACAGTTTTGAATTCATGCGACCAAGTCACTGTTAACTGCCTTCACCATGGGAGACTTTGTCAAAGGTCCGGATAAGCAGTGATATTATCAGTGTGGTCAGTGATGGGTCTGGATAAGCAGTGACATTTTCAGTGTGGTCAGTGATGGGTCTGGATAAGCAGTGACATTATCAGTGTGGTCAGTGATGGGTCTGGATAAGCAGTGACATTATCAGTGTGGTCAGCGGTAGGTCTGGATAAGCAGTGACATCATCAGTGTGGTCAGTGATGGGTCTGGATAAGTAGTGACATTATCAGTGTGGTCAGTGATGGGTCTGGATAAGCAGTAACATTATCAGTGTGGTCAGTGATGGGTCTGTATAAGCAGTAACATTCTCAGTAATTAATCTCATCTGTAATGAGCTCTCACGGCATCTTGTTGTTCTATCCACGTTGGCGGGTGCACACGTATTTATTTGTTATTTTCACTTTAATAGGCAGCGGTGATAATGAGTCGATAACTTTCTGCTGGATAAGATTGAAGGAATAACGCATTATGCGTCTCTCCCAACACTCCTCACTCTCTCTCTCTCTCTCCCTCTCTCCCTCCTCCCATTCTCTGTCCTCTCCCCACTTTTCCGATTCTGTTTTCCCACTTCCTCCCCTCCCCACACTCCTCCCCACTCTCTCCCCACACTCCCCTCTGTCTTGCCACACTCCGCGAATCTCTCTCCCCATACACATCCCCCTCTCTCTCCGCACCCTCTCTCCCCACTCTCCTACCACTCTCCATCCCCACACTCCTGCATTCTCCACACACACTCACCACTCCTCCCATTCTTTCCCCCTCACTCCTCTCCCTCTCTCCCCCACGTGCCTCCCCATCTCTCTCCCCACGCACATCCCCCTCTCTACCCACACTCCTACCCTTACATTCCCCCACACTCCCCCTACCTCTCCCCGTGCTCCACCGCACTCTCTCTCCCCATTCCACTCATTCCCACACTACTCCCCCTCTCTCCCCCACACACCTCCTCCACTCCCCAATCCTCCCCCTGTTTGTCATAAGGTCGTAACTGATAGTAGAATTAGAGAGGGGGAGAGAGACAAGGGTTTGTGGGAGAGAGAGGGGGTAGGGGGAGAGGGGGGGGAGAGAAGGAGGAGAGGGGGAGAGAGAACAGGAGAGGAGAGAGAGAGGTGGGTCTCATCAGAGTGTTTCCCTTTGTGCGTCGATAAGGCCTTTAATGAACCGACCTGTTAGATGGAACCGCCTCTGAACTCCGAGCTGGTTTACTTTGTGTCTGTGCCTATCTGAGGAAAGTCAGACATAGGATACAAGTCTTGCACAGAATGTCCTCGTACACACAGGGTGGTGGGTGTATAGAACGGGCTGTCAGACGCATGTACTAGTGCAACGTTTAAGAAACATTTAGACATTTACGTGGATGGGACGGGTTGAGAAAGATATGGGGCAAACGCGGGCAGGTGGGACTGGGATAGACGGGGCAAGTTGCATTGGAGTGGGCGAGTTGGGCCGGATATTTCCGTGCTACATGACTCCATGACGCTGTGACTTTTAAATGTATTCTTATATAGTGCACGGGGGAGAGAAAGAGGGAGAGAGAGAAGGGAGAGAGAGAGAGGGCGGGGAGGGAAGGAGAGGGAGAGAGAGGGGGTAATAATTATTAGCTTAATATATTGTAAATTTGGTTCTCAAGTCGAGGGGGGGGTCATGGTATCAAATATTAGTTTAGTTTATAATTGTAAATTCATGAAAATGAAGTGGAGAGGGGGAGAGAGAGGATAAGAGAGACGGGGAGAGACTGAAGGAAGGGAGAGAGGGTGGTGAGAGAAAGAGGAGGAAGAGTGAAAGAGAGGAGAGAGAGGGGGAAGTGAGAGAGAGGTGAGATAGAGGGGGAAGAGAGAGGGGGAGAAAGGGAGAGGGAGAGGGAGGGGAGAGAGAGGAGGAAGAGAGGGGAGAGTTTAGTTTTTATTTTAACAGTTTATTTTATTTAGTCAAAAGAGAGGAGAGAGAGAGAAATGGGTCGAGGGGAAGAAAGAGAGAGGGGAGGGATAGGTGGAGAGACTGGGGAAGAGAGAGACTGGGGAGAAAAAGGAGAGAGGGAGAGGGCAGAGAGAGGGGAGAGATAGGAGAGGTCGGGAGAGGGAGGGGAGGGGAGAGTGGGGAGAGAGGGAGCGGGAAGTTGGTATCAAATATTAATTTATTTTAATTGATTGTTGTAAATGTAGTCTTATAAAATGGGGGGGAGGGAAAGAGAAGTAGAGAAAGAGGGGAGAGAGAGTGAGGGGGAGGGAGAGAGAGTGGGTAACAAATATTAGTTTAGTTTATTGTTGAATTTATTATAAAATGGAATGCGAGAAAGAATATCAAATATTAGTTTAGTTTATTATTGTGAATTAATTGATTATTGTGAGGGGGGGAGAGAAAGGGGAGAGATTATTTTTAGTTTAGAGACATAGAAACGTAGAATATAGGCGCAGGAGGCCATTTGTCCCTTCGTGCCAACACCGCCATTCATTGTGATCATGGCAGATCATCCACAATCAGTAACCTGTGCCGGCTTCTCCCAATATTCCTAGCTTCCGCTCGCCCCTAGAGCTCTTTAATTTAGATTAGTTTATTTAGTCAAAGGAGAGGAGAGAGAGAGAGAGAGAGAGAGAGAGAGAGAGAGATGGGGTGAGTGTGAGAGAGAGAAGGGGAGAGTGAAAGGGGAGAGAGTGTGTCACATTAGTCCGCGCGGGAATAGGTGACGCTTCGGGTCGAGACCCTTCTTCAGACTGATGTCAGGGGGGCCGGACAAAGAAAGGATATAGGTGGAGACAGAAAGACAGTGGGAGAACTGGGAAGTGGAGGGGGGAATAGGAGAGAGACAGAGGAAATGTCTAAAGTTGGAGATTTCAATGTTCAGACCGCTGGGCTGCAAGCTGCCCAAGCGAAATATGATGTTCTGTTTCTCCAATTTCCGGTGGGCCTCACTATGGCACTGGAGGAGGCCCATGACAGAAAGGTCAGACCCGGTGGCTGAGCACTTCAACTCCCCCTCCCACTCACAGTCTGGCCTTTCTGAGAATTTCACTACTTCACAACTCTCTGGGTGAAAGAGTTTTTCCTCATCTCAGTACTAAATGGCCGACCCCAGATTCTTAAACTGTGGCACCTGGTTCTGGACTCCCCCAACATCGGAAACATGTTTCCTGCATCCCTTAATAATTGTATCTGTTTCTATAAGATCCCCTCTCATCCTTCTAAACTCCAGTGAACACAAGCCCAGTCGCTCCATTCTTTCATCATATGACAGTCCCGCCATCCTGCGAATTAACCTCGTGAACCTGCGCTGCATTCCATCAATAGCAAGAATGTCCTTCCACAAATTGGGAGACCAAATGTGCACACAATACCTCAGATGTGGTCTCACCAGGGCCCTGTACAACTGAAGAAGGATCTCTTTGCTCTTGTACTCAAATCCTCTCGTTGCGAAGTCTAACATGCCATTAGCTTTCTTCACTGCCTGCCATATCTGCATGCTTACTTTTAGTGACTGATCTACAAGGATTCCCAGGTCTTGTTGCACTTCCCCTTATCATAATCGGACACCATTCAGATAATAATCTGCCTTCTTGTTCTTGCCACCAAAGTGGATAACCTCCCATTTATCCACATTACACTGCATCTGCCCACTCACCCAACCTATACAAGTCACCCTGCATCCTCATAGCATCTTTTTCACAGTTCATCATGCCACCCAGCTTTGTGTCATCTGCAAATCTGCTTATGTTACTTTTTATTCCTTCATCAAAATCATCTATATATGGATTGTAAATGGCTGCGGTCCCAGAACCGAGCCTTGCGGTACCCCATTAGTCACTGCCTGCCATTGCGAAAGGGACCCATTAATTCCTACTCTTTGTTTCCTATCTGCCAACCAATTTTCTATCCATGTCAATACACTGCCCCCTATACTACGTGCTCTAATTTTGCCCACTCATCTCCTGATTGCCCACTAATTGGCCACTAACCAGTGTCCTCATGTACCTGTCCAAATGTCGTAGTGTTATTACTATGGCACTCCCTATGATACTGTGCACCTCCACGAGATCACTGCTCTCTCTACTGAGCTCCATGGAATAAAGTCCTGGCGTGTCCAGCCTTTCCCTCGAGCTTCGAACCTTGTCTCCGGGCAACTTGTTCGATAATATATTCAGCGCTCTTTACAAATTAGTGGCATATTGCCCAAACACGGTGGCTGAAAATATGCACATTACTCCAAGTGCGTCCTCACTAACGTCTTGTCCAACTGAACATAACTTTCCAACTTTTAAATTTTATTCACTGGCTGATGAAGACCTTCTCCACCACCCTATCCCCCTGTTACGTCCCTTTTTTTGCAACTATGTACTTTTGTTCTGCGATCCCTCTGCTCTACAACACTCCCCAGCGAACTATCATTCACGGTGAAGATCATGCCCTGGTCTGACTTCCCAAAATTTAAACCTCACACTTACCTGCAACAAACACCATTTGCTATTTCTCAGCTCACTTTCCAATCTGAAAAAGTTCCTGCTTTAATTCTTGTTCACCATTTTCACTGACTGTGATACCACAGGGGGGAGATAAAAAGGCGAAAGAGAGAGGGGGTGAGAGAGAGAGGGTGAGAGAAAGATTGAGAGAGGGTGAGAGAGAGGGGAGAGAGAAAGAGAGAGAAAGGGTGGAGAGGGAGAGTGATAGGGTAGAAAGAGGGGGAGAGGGGGTATCAAATATTAGTTGTTTAATTTATTATTTTTAATGTTTTCTTATACAGTGGAGGGGGGAGAGGAAGAGGAGAGAGAGAGAGAGGGAGAGGGAGAGATAGGGAGGGGGAGGGGGAGAGAGGGGATAACAAATATTAGCTTAATATATTGTAAATTTTATTATAAAGTGGAGGGGGGCAGGGTATCAAATATTAATATAGTTTAATTTAGTTTAGTATATTTAGTCAAAAGGGATGAGAGGGAGATGGGGTGAGTGTGTGAGAGAGAGAAGGGGAGAGAGAGAGGGTGTGGAATGTTTGGTATATTAGTTTAGTTTCTGCGCTATATCTCTAAATTAATAAATCTGTGAACGGGCGATTGCTGGTCGGAACGGACTCGGTGGGCTGAATGGCCTGTTTCCGTGCTGCATCTGAAATAAAAAGGGAAAAGGTGAAACAGGTAGAGGTGGGCGAGTTTTCGGCCTGTTTCAAGATGGCCGACTTTTGCCTCCTGTTCCCACCAGAGGACAACAGAAAAGTCGTTTACTCCCGTAACCACGAAATATCACCATCCCCCACCCCACCCCTTATCCAGAGTCCAGTCCCCATGATGGTCAACATCTACACTGAATAGGTGGTGGTGTTTCAGGACAGGGGGAGGGGGGAGAGTGAGAGAGGGGAATAAGAGGGGGAGAGAGTTGAGGGGAGAGGGACGAGGAAGAGAGAGGTGTGAGAGCGAGAGGGGAGAGATGGGAGGGAGACAGGGCACCGAAAGAGAGGTGGAAGAGAGAGGGCAGTAAGAGAGGGGGAGAGAGAGTGGAGGCGGAGTGAGAGAGAGGGCAGAGAGAGAGGGCAGAGAGAGGGAGAAATGGGAGAGAGTAGGAGAGAGAGAGAGGGGGAGAGGGGGGATCAAATATTTGTTAGGTTTAATTTATTATTGTAAGTGTATTATAAAGTGCAGGGGGGAGAATGAGGGGGTAGAAACTGAAATAAACACTTCAATGATCAGGGACTGTCATTAAAAATGATCAATACATATGACAGGCAATGGTGTTATTTTTCTGCTTAATCTGCATCTTTGAGCAACGTGGCCACTTGTTGATGTTTAATTCCTCTGACTTCAAGGCTAGAGTTTAGTGGGAACTAAATATCCAAACAGAAGTCAGGCGGGTTAAAAGCAGTTTATTTGTTAGTGCTGCACCTGCCACAAATGTCAGGCACATGTTGTGGTGTTTCATGGGGAGGGAGAGCGTATTTCACTTCATCAGACGGTTATCAAATGTCAGTCTAGTTTAATTGTTCATTGCAAATGTCATTTTATCAAATGGAGAGTGGGGAGAAAGAAG
>NW_027602947.1:0-7500 GCF_053455715.1 Rhinoraja longicauda
GAGGGGAGAAATGGGTACCAGGACGCATTGCAAAGAAGCGAGGTCCTGTCTCGTACCAGGTCGAGGTTCACATCAACGGGATAGAAATCTGGAAACGTTACACAGACCAGATTCTGAAACGTGAAATCGACTCTCCCACAACCAACGAAACAGGAGATTCGATAGATTTAGACATGGGTACGCCCACAGTACGCGAGGAAGACGTCAACGAAAGAAGCGTTGCACAGGAAAATGTCGAGGAAAGCAACCACGATGACACCGTCGAGGACGCAACATCAGAGCGCAACGACGAAAGCAATTCAGAGCGTAAGCAGTACCCAAAGTGAGATAGAAAGTGACCGGATTACTACGGATTTGGACAATGGACTTGATTATATGGACTCGGTTATATGGACAATGTAAACGCCACAAAAATTTGGTTGTTATTAATAGAAAGGATTGTAGCGTGAATACTCTTTCGGCATTACATTGAAGATGATACTCATATTCAAAAGATGAATTGGTTATGTAAACTTTGATTTGGATTGTAAATAGATACCAAAATGATGCATTTTTTCGACTTAAATGGGGTTTTGTTATAGAAAAATACTTTGGAAACATAATGTATAAAGATCATTATGATTTTAAAAAAGTATCACAATTCTAAGGGGGAGATATGTGATGTATACATGCAATAATATGGTAAAGCTGCTATGCGATGTATACATGCAACAATATGGTAAAGCTGTGACTGCGCATTTGCTAAAATACACAGAGAGTTAAAATGGCGATCTTGTGTCCAGACGTGTGATGTTTTGGTCTCCCACTCAATGCGTGCTTTAGAGAATGATAGCCTTTGCTAGAAAAAAGAGCCCTGTCAAGAAAAAAGTGCCTTGTCGAGACAAGTGCCATGTCGAGAAAAAGTGCCTTGTTGAGAAAAAAGTGCCTTGTCGAGAAAATTGCCTTGTCGAAACAAAAGTGCCTTGTCGGGAATCATGTGCCTTTTCGAGAAAATTCCCTTGTCGAGAAAAATGCCTTGCCGAAACAAAAGTGCCTTGCCCTGAAAAAAATGAACTTGTCAAGAAAAGTGCCTTGTCGATAAAAAAGCCTTGTCGAGAAATAAGTGTCTGGTCAAGAAGAAAGTGCCTTGTCGAGAAAATTGCCTTGTCGAGAAAAGTGCATTGTCGAGAAAAATGTTGCCTTGTCGAGAAAAATATGCCTTGTCGAGAAAATTGCCTTGTCGAAACAAAAGTGCCTTGTCGGGAAACATGTGCCTTGTCGAGAAAATTGCCTTGTCGAGAAAATTGCCTTGTTGAAACAAAAGTGCCTTGGCCTGAAAAAAATGGACTTGTCGAGAAAAGTGCCTTGTCGATAAGAAAGTTCCTTGTCGAGAAAAAAGTGCCCTGTCGAGAAAGGTACCTTGTCAAGAAAAATGCGTCATCAAGGAAAAAGTGCCTTGTCGAGAAAATTGCCTTGTCGAGAAAGTTGCCTTGTCGAGACAAAAGTGTCTTTTCCTGAAAAAAAGTGCCTTTTGAAGAAAAAAGTGCCTTGTCGAGACAAGTGCCTTGTCGGAAAAAAGTGCCTTTCCGAGAAAATGTGCCCTGTCTTGAAAAAAGGTCCTTTTCGAGAAACGTGCCTTGTTGAGAAAAGTGCCTTGTCAAGAAAGTTGCCCTGTCGAGAAAAAGTGACTTTGCGAGAAAAAAGTGCCTTGTCGAGAAAAAAGTGCCTTGTCAAGAAAATTGCCTTGTCGAGACAAGTGCCTTCTTGAGAATAAAGAGACTTGTGCCTTTTCGAGAAAAATGTTCCTTGTCGAGACAATTTTGTCGAGGCAAATTTCTCGACAAGGGAATTTTCTCGACAAGGCACATGTTTCCCGACAAGGCACTTTTGGTTCGACAAGGTAATTTTCTCGACAAGGAACTTTTTTCTCGACAATGCACTTGTCTCGACAAGGCACTTTTCTCGTCAAGACTTTTCACGACAGGGTACTTTTTTCTCGCAACAGCACTATTTTTCAACAAAGCACATTTTCTCGCAAAGGACCTTTGTTCTCGACAAGGCACTTTTCTCAAAAAGGCTCTTATTTCAGGAAAATACACTTTCGCAAAAAAGGCCCTTTTCTCGACATGGCACTGGTCTAAAAAAAAACACTTTTTCACGATAGTGCACTTTTTTCACTTAAAGGTACTTTTTCTCGACAAGGCAACTTTCTTGACAAGGTACTTTTCTCGACAAGGCACTTTTTTCTTGATGAGGCATTTTTCTTGACAAGGTCCTTGTCGAGAAAAAGTCCCTTTGAGAAAAAAAAGCGCACTGTCGTGAAAAAGTGGTCTTTTCGACACCCGTGCATGTCGAGAAAAAGGCCTTTTTTTGAGAAAGTGTCTTTTCCTGAAAAAAGTGCAGTTTCGAGAAAAGTGCCTTGTCGAGAAAAAAGGTCCTTTGCGAGAAAATGTGCTTTGTTGAAAAAAAGTGCCTTTGCGAGAAAAAAGTGCCCTGTCGTGGAAAAAGGAGCCTTGTCGAGAAAAGTGCCTTGTCGAGACAAGTGCCTTGTCGAGATAAAAGTGCCTTGTCGAGAACATTGCCTTGTCGAAACAAAAGTCCCTTGTCCTGAAAAAAATTGACTTCTCTAGAAAAGTGCCTTGTCGACAAAATTGCCTTGTGGAGAAAGTTGCGATGTCGAAACAAAAGTGCCTTTCCTGAAAAAAGTACGATTTGAGAAAAAGATGCCTTGTCGAGAAAAGTGTCTTGTCGAAAAAAGTGCCTTTCTGTGAAAATGTGCCCATTCTTGAAAAAAGGTCCTTTTCGAGAAAAGTGCCTTGTCGAGAAAAGTACCTTGTCAAGAAAGTTGCCTTGTCGAGAAAAAGTGCCTTTGCGAGAAAATTGCACTGTCGGGGCAAAGTGGTCTTTTCGAGACCAGTGCCATGTCGAGAAAAGGGCCTTTTCCGAGAAAAATGTGCCTTGTCGAAAATAGTGCCTTGTCGAAGAGGCCTTTTTCGACAAGGCGTTTCCGAGAAAATGTGCCCTGTCTTGAAAAGGCAATTTTTCTCGACAAGGCAACTTTCTTGACATGTTACTTTTCTCGACAAGGCACATTTCTCGAAAAGGACCTTTTTTCAAGACTGGGCACATTTCGAGACAAATCAATTTTTTTCAGGACAAGGCACTTTTGTTTCGAATTATCCGAATAAGGGAATTTTCTCGACAAGGCACATGTTTCCCGACAAGGCACTTTTATTTCGACAAGGCAATTTTCTTGACAAGGCACTTTTTTCTCGACAAGGCACTTTTTTCTCGACAAGGCACTTTTTTCTCGACAAGTCACTTGTGTCGACAAGGCACTTTTCTCGACAATGCCCCTTTTTCACGACAGGGCACATTTTTCTCGCAAAATCACTTTTTTTCGACAAAGTACATTTCCATGCAAAGAACCTTTTTTCTCGACAAGGCACTTTTTCTCGAAAATGACCTTTTTTCAAGACAGGGCATATTTACCCGGAAAAGCCTTGTTGAAAAAGGCCTCTTCGACAAGGCACTATTCTCGGCAAGGCACTTTTTTTCTCGAAAAGGCACTTTTTTCAGGAAAAGACACTTTCTCAAAAAAGGCCCTTTTCTCGACATGACAGTGGTCTCGAAAAGACCACTTTTTCACGACAGTGCGCTTTTTTCTCGCAAAGGGGCTTTTTCTTGACAAGGCAACTTTCTTGACAAGGCACTTTTTTCTTGATGAGGCAAGTTCCTTGACAAGGTACCTTTTTCGACAGGGCACTTTTTTCTCAACAAGCAACATTTTTCTTGAAAAGGCCACTTTTTCACGACAGTGCGCTTTTTTCTCGCAAAGGGGCATTTTCTCGACAAGGCAACTTTCTTGACAAGGTACTTTTCTCGACAAGGCACTCTTTTCTTGATGAGGCAAGTTCCTTGACAAGGTACCTTTTTCGACAGGGCACTTTTTTCTCAACAAGCAACATTTTTCTTGAAAAGGCCACTTTTTCACGACAGTGCGCTTTTTTCTCGCAAAGGCACTTTTTCCTCGACAAAGCAACTTTCTTGACAAGGTACTTATCTCGACAAGGCACTTTTCTCGAAAATTACCTTTTTTCAAGACTGGTTACATTTTCAAAGAAAGGCCCTTTTTTCTCGACAAGGCAATTGTCTCAAGAGATTCAAGATTCAAGAGATTTATTTGTCATCCAAAAAAACGATTTTTTTGGACGGAATTCAGTCACCCACAGTCCAACAACAAAACATTAAATTAGGCAGATTACACAATAAAGCATTAAAATAGGCAAATTACACAACCCCAAAAACACACAAAAAAAAGAAACATCCATCACAGTGAGTCTCCTCCAATCCTCTCCTCACTGTGATGGAAGGCCACAATGTCTTTTCCCTTCCCCTGCCGTCTTCTCCCGCGGTCAGGTTGTTGTGGTTCCAGGCCGCACCGGACGGTGAAAGGTCCGCAGCGGGCCGACCCAAGCCCCGCGATCCGGGGCGGGCGAACACGCTGTCGCTGCCGCTGTTGCTGCACGACAAGGCACCTTTCTCGACAAATCCCCTTTTTCATGCCAGGGCACTTTTTTTCTCACAAAAGCACTTTTTTTCGACAAAGCACATTTTCTTGCAAAGAGCCTTTTTTCTCGACAAGGCACTTTTCTCGAAAATGACCTTTTTTCAACAAAGGGCACATTTTATTGGAAACGCCTTGTCGAAAAAGGCCTCTTCGACAAGGCACTATTTTCGACAAGGCACTTTTTTCTCGACAAGGCACTTTTCTTGACAAGGCACATTTCTCGACATTGCCCCCTTTTCACGACAGGGCACTTATTGCTCGCAAAAGCACTTTTTTTCATCAAAGCCCATTTCCTTGCAAAGAACCATTTTTTCTCGACAAGGCACTTTTCTTGAAAATGACCTATATTCAAGACAGGGCACATTTTCTCGGAAAGTCCTTGTCGAAAAAGGTCTCTTCGACAAGGCACTATTATTGACAAGGCATATTTTTCTCAAAAAGGCACTTTTTTCAGGAAAAGACACTTTCTCGAAAAAGGCGCTTTTCTCGACATGGCACTGGTCTTGAAAAGACCACTTTTTCATGACAGAGCGCTTTTTTCTTTCAAAGGGACTTTTTCTCGACAAGGCACTCGAAGAGGCCTTTTTCGACAAGACTTTTCCGATAAAATGTGCCCTTTGTCGAAAAAAGGTCATTTTCGAGAAAAGTGCCTTGTCGAGAAAAAAGGTTCTTTGCAAGAAAATGTGCTTTGTCGAAAAAAAGTGCTTTTGTGAGAAAAAAAGTGCCCCGTCGTGAAAAAGGGGATTTGTCGAGAAAGGTGCCTTGTCGAGACAATTGCCTTGTCGAGAAAAAAGGGCCTTTCTTTGAAAATGTAACCAGTCTTGAAAAAAGGTCATTTTCGAGAAAATTGCCTAGATAAGTACCTTGTCAAGAAAGTTGCTTTGTCGAGAAAAAGTGCCTTTTCGAGAAAATTGCCTTGTCGAAACAAAATTGCATTGTCCTGAAAAAAATTGACTGGTCGAGAAAAGTGCCTTTTCGAGAAAAATGTTCCTTGTCGAGAAAAAAGGACCCTGTCGAAAAAGATACCTTGTCAAGAAAAATGCCTCATCAAGAAAAGTGCCTTGTCGAGAAAAGTACCTTGACGAAAAAAAGTGCCTTTCTGTGAAAATGAGCCCAGTGTTGGGAAAAGGTCCTTTTCGAGCGAAGTGCCTTGTCGAGAAAAGTGCCTTGTCAAGAAAAGTGCCTGTGCGAGAAAAAAGTGCATTTTCCAAAAAAAAGTGTCTTGTCGAGAAAAGTGCCTTGTCAAGAAAGTTGCCTTGTCGTGAAAAAGTGCCTTGTCGAGAAAATTGCCTTGTCGAAACAAAATTGCATTGTCCTGAAAAAAATTGTCTTGTCGAGAAAAGTGCCATTTCAAGAAAAATGTTCCTTGTCGAGAAAAAAGGACCCTGTCGAAAAAGATACCTTGTCAAGAAAAATGCCTCATCAAGAAAAGTGCCTTGTCGAGAAAGGTACCTTGTCGAAAAAAAGTGCCTTTCTGTGAAAATGAGCCCAGTCTTGGAAAAAGGTCCTTTTCGAGCTAAGTGCCTTGTCGAGAAAAGTACATTGTCAAGAAAGTTGCCTTATCAAGCAAAAGTCCCTTTGCGAGAAAAAAGCGCACTGTTGTGAAAAAGTGGTGTTTTCGAGACCAGTGCCATGTCGAGAAAAGGTCCTTTTTCGAGAAAGTGTCTTTTCCTGAAAAAGGTGTCTTTCCAAGAAAATGTGCCCTGTCTTGAAAAAAGTTCATTTTCGAGAAAAGTGCCTTGTCGAGAGAAAAGGTCCTTTGCGAGAAAATGTGCTTTGTTAAAATAAAGTGCCTTTGCGAGAAAAAAAGTGTCCTGTCGTGAAAAAGGGTCTTTGTTGAGAAAATTGCCTTGTCGAGAAAATTGCCTTGTCTAAATAAAAGCGCCTTGTCCTGAAAAAAATTGACTTATCGAGAAAAGTGCCTATTCAAGAAAAATGTTCCTTGTCGAGAAAAAAGTACTCCGTCAAAAAAGGTACCTTGTCAAGAAAGTTGTCTTGTCGAGAAAAAGTCCCTTTGAAAGAAAAAAGAGCTCTGTCATGAAAAAGTGCCTTTTTGAGAAAAATGTGCCTTGTCAAGAATAGTGCCTTGTCGAAGAGACCTTTTTCGACAAGGACTTTCCGAGAAAATGTGCCCTGTCTTGAATATAAGTCATTTTCAAGAAAAGTGCCTTGTCGAGAAAAAATGGTTCTTTGCAAGGAAATGGGCTTTGATGAAAAAAAGTGCTTTTGCGAGCAATTAGTGCCCTGTCGTGAAAAGGGGGCAATGTCGAGAAATGTGCCTTGTCAAGAAAAGTGCCTTGTCGAGAAAAAAGTGCATTTTCAAAAAAAAAGCGCCTTGTCGAGAAAAGTGCCTTGTCAAGAAAGTTGCCTTGTCGTGAAAAAGTGCCTTGTCGAGAAAATTGCCTTGTCGAAACAAAATTGCATTGTCCTGAAAAAGTGCCTTGTCGTGAAAAAATGCCTTTGCGAGAAAAAGGCGCACTGTCGTGATAAGGTGGTCTTTTCCAGATCAGTGCCATGTCGAGAAATGGGCCTTTTTCGAGAAAGTGCCTTTTCCTGAAAAAAGTGCCTTGTCGAGAAAAAGTCCCTTTAGAGAAAAAAGCGCACTGTCGTGAAAAAGTGGTCTTTTCGAGACCACTGCCGTCGAGAAAAGGGCTTTTTTCGAGAAAATGTGTTTTCCTCGAAAAAGTGCCTTTTTGTGAAAAATGTGCCTTGTCGAGAATAGTGCCTTGTCGAAGAGGCCTTTTTCGACAAGGCCTTTCCGAGAAAATGTGCCCTGTCTTGAATATAGGTCATTTTCGAGAAAAGTGCCTTGTCGAGAAAAAATGGCCCTTTGCAAGGAAATGGGCTTTGATGAAAAAAAGCGCTTTTGCGAGAAAAAAGTACCCTGTCATGAAAAAGGGGTATTGTCAAGAAATGTGCCTTGTCGAGACAAATGCCGTCGCGAAAAAAGT
>NW_027602947.1:12500-20000 GCF_053455715.1 Rhinoraja longicauda
ATGGGAGGATGGAGGGAGGGAGGGAGGGAGGGAGGGATGGGGGAGGGAGGGAGGGAGGCTTCACCGAGGGTAGGGCCTGTGGGGAGGGAGGGAGGGAGGGAGGTATGGAGGGAGGGAGGGAGGGAGGGATGGGAGGATGGAGGTAGGGAATGATGGAGGGAGGGAGGGAGGGAGGGAGGGAGGGAGGGAGGGAGGGAGGATGGGTGGGAGGGAGGGAGGGAGGGAGGGAGGGAGGGAGGGAGGGAGGGAGGGAGGGAGGGAGGGAGGGAGGGAGGGAGGGAGGGAGGGAGGGAGGGAGGGAGGGAGGGAGGGAGGGAGGGAGGGAGGGAGGGAGGCTTCACCGAGGGGTAGGGCCTATGGGGAGGGAGGAAGGGACTGAGGGAGGGAGGGAGCGAGGGAGGGAGGGAGGGAGGGAGGGAGGGAGGGAGGGAGGGAGGGAGGGAGGGAGGGAGGGAGGGAGGGAGGGAGGGAGGGAGGGAGGGAGGGAGGGAGGGGGGGAGGGAGGGAGGGAGGGAGGTAGGGAATGAGGGAGGGAGGGAGGGAGGGAGGGAGGGAGGGAGGGAGGGAGGGAGGGAGGGAGGGAGGGAGGGAGGGAGGGAGGGAGGGAGGGAGGGAGGGAGGGAGGGAGGGAGGGAGGGAGGGAGGGGAGGGAGGTTGGGAGGGAGGGAGGGAGGGAGGGAGGGAGGGAGGGAGGGAGGGAGGGAGGGAGGGAGGGAGGGAGGGAGGGAGGGATGGAGGGAGGGAGGGAGGGAGGGAGGGAGGGAGGGAGGGAGGGAGGGAGGGAGGGAGGGAGGGAGGGAGGCTTCACCGAGGGGTAGGGCCTGTGGGGAGGGAGGAAGGGAGTGAGGGAGGGAGGGAGGGAGGGAGGGAGGGAGGGAGGGAGGGAGGGAGGGAGGGAGGGAGGGAGGGAGGGAGGGAGGGAGGGAGGGAGGGAGGGAGGGAGGGAGGGAGGGAGGGAGGGAGGGAGGGAGGGAGGGAGGGAGGGATGGGAGGATGGAGAGAGGGAGCGAGGGATGGAGGGAGGGAGGGAGGGAGGGATGGGGGAGGGAGGGAGGGAGGCTTCACCGAGGGTTAGGGCCTGTGGGGAGGGAGGAAGGGAGGGAGGGAGGGAGGGAGGGAGGGAGGGAGGGAGGGAGGGAGGGAGGGAGGGAGGGAGAGAGGGAGGGAGGGAGGGAGGGAGGGAGGGAGGGAGGGAGGGAGGGAGGGAGGGAGGGAGGGAGGGAGGGAGGGAGGGAGGGAGGGAGGGAGGGAGGGAGGGAGGGAGGGAGGGAGGGAGGGAGGGAGGGAGGGAGGGAGGGAGCGAAGGAGGTATGGAGGGAGGGAGGGAGGGAGGGAGGGAGGGAGGGAGGGAGGGAGGGAGGGAGGGAGGGAGGGAGGGAGGGAGGGAGGGAGGGAGGGAGGGAGGGAGGGAGGGAGGGAGGGAGGGAGGGAGGGAGGGAGGGAGGGAGGGAGGGAGGGAGGGAGGGAGGGAGGCTTCACCGAGGGGTAGGGCCTGTGGGGAGGGAGGAAGGGACTGAGGGAGGGAGGGAGGGAGGGAGGGAGGGAGGGAGGGAGGGAGGAGGGAGGGAGGGAGGGAGGGAGGGAGGGAGGGAGGGAGGGAGGGAGGGAGGGTGGGAGGGAGGGAGGGAGGGAGGGAGGGAGGGATGGGAGGGAGGGAGCGAGGGATGGAGGGAGGGAGGGAGGGATGGGGGAGGGAGGGAGGGAGGCTTCACCGAGGGGTAGGGCCTGTGGGGAGGGAGGGAGGGAGGGAGGCATGGAGGGAGGGAGGGAGGGAGGGATGGGAGGATGGAGGTAGGGAATGATGGAGGGAGGGAGGGAGGGAGGGATGGGGGAGGGAGAGAGGGAGGGAGGCTTCACCGAGGGGTAGGGCCTGTGGGGAGGGATGGAGGGAGGGAGGGAGGGAGGGAGGGAGGGAGGGAGGGAGGGAGGGAGGGAGGGAGGGAGGGAGGGATGGAGGGAGGGAGGGAGGGAGGGAGGGAGGGAGGGAGGGAGGGAGGGAGGGAGGGAGGGAGGGAGGGAGGGAGGGAGGGAGGGAGGGAGGGAGGGAGGGAGGGAGGGAGGGAGGGAGGGAGGGAGGGAGGGAGGGAGGGAGGGAGGGAGGGAGGGAGGGAGGGAGGGAGGCTTCACCGAGTGGTAGGGCCAGTGGGGATGGAGGGAGGGGGGATGGAGGGAGGGAGGGAGGGAGGGAGGGAGGGAGGGAGGGATGGAGCGTGGTAGCGAGGGAGCGAGGGAGGGATGGAGGGAGGGAGGGAGGGAGGGAGGGAGGGAGGGAGGGAGGGAGGGAGGGAGGGAGGGAGGGAGGGAGGGAGGGAGGGAGAGAGGGAGGGAGGGAGGGAGGGAGGGAGGGAGGGAGGGAGGCTTCACCGAGGGGTAAGCCTGTGTGGAGGGAGGGAGGGGAAGGAGGGAGGGAGGGAAGGAGGCATGAAGGGAGGGGTGGAGGGAGGGAGGGAGGGAGGGTTGGAGGGAGGAAGGGAGGGAGGGAGGGAGGGAGGGAGGGAGGGAGGGAGGGAGGGAGGGAGGGAGGGAGGGAGGGAGGGAGGGAGGGAGGGAGGGAGGGAGGGAGGGAGGGAGGGAGGGAGGGAGGGAGGGAGGCTTCACCGAATGGTAGGGCCAGTGGGGATGGAGGGAGGGGGGATGGAGGGAGGGAGGGAGGGAGGGAGCGAGGTAGCGAGGGAGCGAGGGAGGGATGGAGGGAGGGAGGGAGGGAGGGAGGGAGGGAGGGAGGGAGGGATGGAGGGAGCGAGGGAGGCAGGGAGGGAGGGAGGGAGGGAGGGAGGGAGGGAGGGAGGGAGGGAGGGAGGAAGGGAGGGAGGGAGGGAGGGAGGGAGGGAGGGAGGGAGGGAGGGAGGGAGGGAGGGAGGGAGGGAGGGAGGGAGGGAGGGAGGGAGGGAGGGAGGGAGGGAGGGAGGGAGGGAGGGAGGGAGGGAGGGATGGGAGGATGGAGAGAGGGAGCGAGGGATGGAGGGAGGGAGGGAGGGAGGGATGGGGGAGGGAGGGAGGGAGGCTTCACCGAGGGTTAGGGCCTGTGGGGAGGGAGGAAGGGAGTGAGGGAGGGAGGGAGGGAGGGAGGGAGGGAGGGAGGGAGGGAGGGAGGGAGGGAGGGAGGGAGAGAGGGAGGGAGGGAGGGAGGGAGGGAGGGAGGGAGGGAGGGAGGGAGGGAGGGAGGGAGGGAGGGAGGGAGGGAGGGAGGGAGGGAGGGAGGGAGGGAGGGAGGGAGGGAGGGAGGGAGGGAGGGAGGGAGGGAGGGAGGGAGGGAGGGAGGGAGGGAGGGAGCGAAGGAGGTATGGAGGGAGGGAGGGAGGGAGGGATGGAAGGATGGAGGTAGGGAATGATGGAGGGAGGGAGGGAGGGAGGGAGGGAGGGAGGGAGGGAGGGAGGGAGGGAGGGAGGGAGGGAGGGAGGGAGGGAGGGAGGGAGGGAGGGAGGGAGGGAGGGAGGGAGGCATGGAGGGAGGGAGGGAGGGAGGGATGGGAGGATGGAGGTAGGGAATGATGGAGGGAGGGAGGGAGGGAGGGATGGGGGAGGGAGAGAGGGAGGGAGGCTTCACCGAGGGGTAGGGCCTGTGGGGAGGGAGGGAGGGAGGGAGGGAGGGAGGGAGGGAGGGAGGGAGGGAGGGAGGGAGGGAGGGAGGGAGGGAGGGATGGAGGGAGGGAGGGAGGGAGGGAGGGAGGGAGGGAGGGAGGGAGGGAGGGAGGGAGGGAGGGAGGGAGGGAGGGAGGGAGGGAGGGAGGGAGGGAGGGAGGGAGGGAGGGAGGGAGGGAGGGAGGGAGGGAGGGAGGGAGGGAGGGAGGCTTCACCGAGTGGTAGGGCCAGTGGGGATGGAGGGAGGGGGGATGGAGGGAGGGAGGGAGGGAGGGAGGGAGGGAGGGAGGGAGGGATGGAGCGTGGTAGCGAGGGAGCGAGGGAGGGATGGAGGGAGGGAGGGAGGGAGGGAGGGAGGGAGGGAGGGAGGGAGGGAGGGAGGGAGGGAGGAGGGAGGGAGGGAGGGAGGGAGGGAGGGAGGGAGGGAGGGAGGGAGGGAGGGAGGGAGGGAGGGAGGGAGGGAGGGAGGGAGGGAGGGAGGGAGGGAGGGAGGGAGGGAGGGAGGGAGGGAGGGAGGGAGGCTTCACCGAGGGGTAAGCCTGTGTGGAGGGAGGGAGGGGAAGGAGGGAGGGAGGGAAGGAGGCATGAAGGGAGGGGTGGAGGGAGGGAGGGAGGGAGGGAGGGGAGGGAGGGAGGGAGGGAGGGAGGGAGGGAGGGAGGGAGGGAGGGAGGGAGGGAGGGAGGGAGGGAGGGAGGGAGGGAGGGAGGTTGGGAGGGAGGGAGGGAGGGAGGGAGGGAGGGAGGGAGGGAGGGAGGGAGGGAGGGAGGGAGGGATGGAGGGAGGGAGGGAGGGAGGGAGGGAGGGAGGGAGGGAGGGAGGGAGGGAGGGAGGGAGGGAGGCTTCACCGAGGGGTAGGGCCTGTGGGGAGGGAGGAAGGGAGTGAGGGAGGGATGGAGGGAGGGAGGGAGGGAGGGAGGGAGGGAGGGAGGGAGGGAGGGAGGGAGGGAGGGAGGGAGGGAGGGAGGGAGGGAGGGAGGGAGGGAGGGAGGGAGGGAGGGAGGGAGGGAGGGAGGGAGGGAGGGATGGGAGGATGGAGAGAGGGAGCGAGGGATGGAGGGAGGGAGGGAGGGAGGGATGGGGGAGGGAGGGAGGGAGGCTTCACCGAGGGTTAGGGCCTGTGGGGAGGGAGGAAGGGAGTGAGGGAGGGAGGGAGGGAGGGAGGGAGGGAGGGAGGGAGGGAGGGAGGGAGGGAGGGAGAGAGGGAGGGAGGGAGGGAGGGAGGGAGGGAGGGAGGGAGGGAGGGAGGGAGGGAGGGAGGGAGGGATGGAGCGTGGTAGCGAGGGAGCGAGGGAGGGATGGAGGGAGGGAGGGAGGGAGGGAGGGAGGGAGGGAGGGAGGGAGGGAGGGAGGGAGGGAGGGAGGGAGGGAGGGAGGGATGGAGGGAGGGAGGGAGGGAGGGAGGGAGGGAGGGAGGGAGGGAGGGAGGGAGGGAGGGAGGGAGGCTTCACCGAGGGGTAGGGCCTGTGGGGAGGGAGGAAGGGAGTGAGGGAGGGATGGAGGGAGGGAGGGAGGGAGGGAGGGAGGGAGGGAGGGAGGGAGGAGGAGGGAGGGAGGGAGGGAGGGAGGGAGGGAGGGAGGGAGGGAGGGAGGGAGGGAGGGAGGGAGGGATGGGAGGATGGAGAGAGGGAGCGAGGGATGGAGGGAGGGAGGGAGGGAGGGATGGGGGAGGGAGGGAGGGAGGCTTCACCGAGGGTTAGGGCCTGTGGGGAGGGAGGAAGGGAGTGAGGGAGGGAGGGAGGGAGGGAGGGAGGGAGGGAGGGAGGGAGGGAGGCTTCACCGAGTGGTAGGGCCAGTGGGGATGGAGGGAGGGGGGATGGAGGGAGGGAGGGAGGGAGGGAGGGAGGGAGGGATGGAGCGTGGTAGCGAGGGAGCGAGGGAGGGATGGAGGGAGGGAGGGAGGGAGGGAGGGAGGGAGGGAGGGAGGGAGGGAGGGAGGGATGGAAGGATGGAGGTAGGGAATGATGGAGGGAGGGAGGGAGGGAGGGAGGGAGGGAGGGAGGGAGGGAGGGAGGGAGGGAGGGAGGGAGGGAGGGAGGGAGGGAGGGAGGGAGGGAGGGAGGGAGGGAGGGAGGGAGGGAGGGAGGGAGGGAGGCTTCACCGAGGGGTAGGGCCTGTGGGGAGGGAGGAAGGGACTGAGGGAGGGAGGGAGGGAGGGAGGGAGGGAGGGAGGGAGGGAGGGAGGGAGGGAGGGAGGGAGGGAGGGAGGGAGGGAGGGAGGGAGGGAGGGAGGGTGGGAGGGAGGGAGGGAGGGAGGGAGGGAGGGATGGGAGGGAGGGAGCGAGGGATGGAGGGAGGGAGGGAGGGATGGGGGAGGGAGGGAGGGAGGCTTCACCGAGGGGTAGGGCCTGTGGGGAGGGAGGGAGGGAGGGAGGCATGGAGGGAGGGAGGGAGGGAGGGATGGGAGGATGGAGGTAGGGAATGATGGAGGGAGGGAGGGAGGGAGGGATGGGGGAGGGAGAGAGGGAGGGAGGCTTCACCGAGGGGTAGGGCCTGTGGGGAGGGAGGGAGGGAGGGAGGGAGGGAGGGAGGGAGGGAGGGAGGGAGGGAGGGAGGGAGGGAGGGAGGGAGGGATGGAGGGAGGGAGGGAGGGAGGGAGGGAGGGAGGGAGGGAGGGAGGGAGGGAGGGAGGGAGGGAGGGAGGGAGGGAGGGAGGGAGGGAGGGAGGGAGGGAGGGAGGGAGGGAGGGAGGGAGGGAGGGAGGGAGGGAGGGAGGGAGGGAGGCTTCACCGAGTGGTAGGGCCAGTGGGGATGGAGGGAGGGGGGATGGAGGGAGGGAGGGAGGGAGGGAGGGAGGGAGGGAGGGATGGAGTGTGGTAGCGAGGGAGCGAGGGAGGGATGGAGGGAGGGAGGGAGGGAGGGAGGGAGGGAGGGAGGGAGGGAGGGAGGGAGGGAGGGAGGGAGGGAGGGAGGGAGGGAGGGAGGGAGGGAGGGAGGGAGGGAGGGAGGGAGGGAGGGAGGGAGGGAGGGAGGGAGGGAGGGAGGGAGGGAGGCTTCACCGAGGGGTAAGCCTGTGTGGAGGGAGGGAGGGGAAGGAGGGAGGGAGGGAAGGAGGCATGAAGGGAGGGGTGGAGGGAGGGAGGGAGGGAGGGTTGGAGGGAGGAAGGGAGGGAGGGAGGGAGGGAGGGAGGGAGGGAGGGAGGGAGGGAGGGAGGGAGGGAGGGAGGGAGGGAGGGAGGGAGGGAGGGAGGGAGGGAGGGAGGGAGGGAGGGAGGGAGGGAGGGAGGGAGGGAGGGAGGGAGGGAGGGAGGCTTCACCGAATGGTAGGGCCAGTGGGGATGGAGGGAGGGGGGATGGAGGGAGGGAGGGAGGGAGGGAGCGAGGTAGCGAGGGAGCGAGGGAGGGATGGAGGGAGGGAGGGAGGGAGGGAGGGAGGGAGGGATGGAGGGAGCGAGGGAGGCAGGGAGGGAGGGAGGGAGGGAGGGAGGGAGGGAGGGAGGGAGGGAGGGAGGAAGGGAGGGAGGGAGGGAGGGAGGGAGGGAGGGAGGGAGGGAGGGAGGGAGGGAGGGAGGGAGGGAGGGAGGGAGGGAGGGAGGGAGGGAGGGAGGGAGGGAGGGAGGGAGGGAGGGAGGGAGGGAGGGAGGGAGGGAGGGAGGGAGGGAGGGAGGGAGGGAGGGAGGGAGGGAGGGAGGGAGGGATGGGAGGAGGGAGCGAGGGATGGAGGGAGGAATGGAGGGAGGGATGGAGGGAGGGAGGGAGGGAGGGAGGAAGGGAGTGTGGTAGGGAGGGAGGGATGGAGAGAGGGAGGGAGGGAGGCTTCACCGAGTGGTAGGCCTGTGTGGAGGGAGGGAGGGGGAAGGAGGGAGGGAGGGAGGGAGGCATGAAGGGAGGGGTGGAAGGAGGGAGGGAGGGAGGGTTGGAGGGAGGAAAGGAAGGAGGGATGGAGGGAGGGAGGGAGGGAGGGAGGGAGGGAGGGAGGG
>NW_027602948.1:0-24546 GCF_053455715.1 Rhinoraja longicauda
ACACCTGACCCATGATCCCCAGTACCAACACACACATGACCCCGAGCCGCCCAAACAGGTGCCCCCAGCCTCCCCCCCCACACTCCGGAACCACAGCCCCCCACACACACCTGATCCCCAGCCCCACCACACATCTCCCACAGCCCACCCACACACCTGACCCTCAGCGCCCGACACAACTGACCCCCAGACCACCCACACAATTGTACCCCCAGCCCCCAGCAACCTGATCCCCAGCCCCCCACACATATGGCTCCCTCCCCCCACACACGTCACCCCTGATATCCAGCCTCCCACACCTTTGACCCCCACCCCCCCCATACACTTGACTCCCTGACACCCAGCCCCCCCTCACATGACCGCCAGCCCCCGACATACCTGAACCGCAGCCCCTACCACACACCTGACACCCAGACACCCACACACCTGGCCCTCAGCCCCCCACACACCTGAACACCAGCCGTTCCACACACACCTTAACCCCTGACCCCAAGCCCCACCACACACCTGAACCACAGCCCCGACCACACACCTGACCACGCAGCCACCCCACACACCTGAAACCCAGACCCCCACAACCTGACACAGCCCACCCACACACCTAACCCCCAGCCCCCACACACCTGACACACAGGCCCCCCACCATACCCCCGACCAACAGGCACCCAACCCCCACAAACCGGAACAACTGAGGCCCAAGCCCTTCACACACCTGACCACCACCTCCCCACGCATCTAACTCCCTCACCATCTGCACCTCTCACACATGAACCCCAGCTCCATCACACACCTGACCCTCAGCCCCCCCCCACGGATCTGAATCCCAACCACCCCCACATACCTGACCCCAATCCCCCCGACCCACCTGACCCCCAGCCCCCCATACAACTCACCCGCAGCCCCCCCACACAACTGAACCCCAGCCCCGCACATAGCTGACCCCCAGACCCCACACACACCTGACCTCTAGCCACACCATACATCTGTCCTCCAGCCCCCACACACCTGATACCCAGCCCCCCACTCACCTGACCCACTGACCCATAGCCCCCGCACACGCCTAACCCCCAGCCTCGCCACACAAATGACCAGCAGCCACCCCACACACACCTGACCCTCAGCCCCGCACAAACCTGACCTCCAGCCCCCTGCATACTTGAGCCCCAGCCCTCGACACACTTGATCCCCAGCCCCCCACACACCTGATCCCCAGCCCCCCACACACCTGATCCCCAACCCCCACACGCCTGACCTCCAGCCGCCCACGTACCTGACTCCCAGCCCCCACACACCAGACATTTATAAAAGACGAAATTGCTGAGCATTTGGATAGCAGGAACAGGATCATTCCGAGTCAGCATGGATTTACGAAGGAGAAATCATGCTTGACAAATCTACTGGAATTTTTTGAGGATGTAAACATAGAAACATAGAAACATGGAAAATAGGTGCAGGAGTAGGCCATTCGGCCCCTCGAGCCTGCACCGCCATTCAATATGATCATGGCTGATCATTCAGCTCAGTAGCCTGTACCTGCCTTCTCTCCATACCCCCTGACCCCTTTAGCAAAAAGGGCCACATCTAACTCCCTCTTAAATATAGCCAATGAACTGGCCTCAACTACCTTCTGTGGCAGAGAATTCCACAGACTCACCACTCTCTGTGTGAAGAAATGTTTTCTCATCTCGGTCCTAAAAGACTTCCCCCTTATCCTTAAGCTGTGACCCCTGGTTCTGGACTCACCCAACATCGGGAACAATCTTCCCGCATCTAGCCTCTCCAACCCCTTAAGAATTTTATATGTTTCTATAAGATCCCCCCTCAGTCTTCTAAATTCCAGCGAGTACAAGCCCAGTCTATCCAGTCTTTCCTCATATGTAAGTCCCGCCATCCCAGGGATCAATCTGGTGAACCTTCTCTGTACTCCCTCTAAGGCAAGAACGTCATTCCTCAGGTTAGGAGACCAAAACTGCACACAATACTCCAGGTGCGGTCCCACCAAGGCCCTGTACAACTGCAGCAGAACCTCCCTGCTCCTAAACTCAAATCCTCTTGCTATGAATGCCATCATACCATTCGCTTTCTTCACTGCTTGCTGCACCTGCATGCTTGCTTTCAATGACTGGTGCACCATGACACCCAGGTCACGTTGCATCTCCCCTTCTCCCAATCGGCCACCATTCAGGTAATACTCTGCTTTCCTGTTCTTGCCGCCAAAGTGGATAACCTCACATTTATCCACATTATATTGCATCTGCCATGCATTTGCCCACTCGCCTAATCTATCCAAGTCAGTCTGCAGCCTCCTAGCATCCTCCTCGCAGCTAACACTGCCACCCAGCTTCGTGTCATCCGCAAACTTAGAGATGTTGCATTCAATTCCCTCGTCCAAATCATTAATATACACTGTAAATAACTGGGGTCCCAGCACTGAGCCTTGCGGTACCCCACTAGTCACTGCCTGCCATTCCGAAAAGGACCCGTTTATTCCTACTCTTTGCTTCCTTACCGCCAACCAATTTTCTATCCACCTCAACACTGAACCCTCAACACCAATCTCCTATGTGGGACCTTGTCGAAGACCTTGTGAAAGTCCAGATATAACACATCGACTGGTTCTCCCTTATCCACTCTACTAGTTACATCCTCGAAAAATTCTATAAGATTCGTCAGACATGATTTGCCTTTGGTAAATCCATGCTGACTTTGTCCGATGATATCACCACTTTCCAAATGTAATGCTATCACATCTTTAATAACTGACTCTAGCATTTTCCCCACTACCGATGTTAGGCTAACTGGTCTATAATTCCCCGTTTTCTCTCTCCCTCCCTTTTTAAAAAGTGGGGTTACATTAGCTACCTTCCAGTCCTCAGGAACTACTCCAGAATCTAAATAGTTTTGAAAAATTATCACTAATGCATCCACTATTTCTGAGGCTACTTCCTTAAGCACTCTGGGATGCAGCCTATCTAGCCCTGGGGATTTATCTGCCTTTAATCCATTTAATTTACCTAACACCACTTCCCGACTAACCTGGATTTCCCTCAGTTCCTCCAACTCATTAGACCCCCGGTCCCCCGCTATTTCCGGCAGACGGTTTATGTCTTCCTTAGTGAAGACAGAACCAAAGTATTTGTTCAATTGGTCTGCCATCTCCTTGTTCCCTATGATCAATTCACCTGTTTCCGACTGCAAGGGACCTACATTTGCCTTAACTAATCTTTTCCTCTTGACATATCTATAAAAGCTTTTGCAGTCTGTTTTTATGTTCCTTGCCAGTTTTCCCTCATAATCTATTTTCCCTTTCCTAATTAAGCCCTTTGTCCTCCTCTGCTGGACTCTGAATTTCTCCCAATCCTCTGGTATGCTACTTTTTCTGGCTAATCTGTATGCTTCATCTTTTGTTTTAATACTATCCTTGATTTCCCTTGTTAGCCACGGATGCACTACCTTTCCTGGTTTGTTCTTTTGCCAAACTGGGATGAACACTTGTTGTAGTTCATCCATGCGACCTTTAAATGCCTTCCAGTGCATGTCCACCGTCAACCCTTTCAGCATCAATCGCCAGTCTATCTTGGACAATTCACGCCTCATGCCCTCAAAGTTACCTTTCTTTAAGTTCAGAACACTTGTTTCTGTATCGAATTTGTCACTCTCCATCCTAATGAAGAACTCTACCATATTATGATCACTCTTGCCCAAGGGGCCTCGCACAACAAGACTGCTAACTAACCCTTCCTCATTACTCAATACCCAGTCTAGAATGGCCTGTTCTCTCGTTGGTTCCTCGACATGTTGGTTTAGAAAACCATCTCTCAAACATTCCAAGAAATCCTCTTCCTCAGCACCCCTGCCAGTTTGGTTCACCCAATCTATATGTAGATTGAAGTCACCCATTATAACTGCTGCGCCTTTAGTGCATGCATTTCTAATTTCCTGCTTGATGCCATCCCCAACTTCCCTACTGCTGTTAGGTGGCCTGTACACAACTCCCACTAGCGTTTTCTGCCCCTTAGTGTTTCGTAGCTCTACCCATATCGATTCCACTTCCTCCAAGCTAATGTCCTTCCTTTCCACTGCTTTAATCTCCTCTCTAACAAGTAACGCTACCCCACCTCCTTTTCCTTTCTGTCTATCCCGCCTGAATATAGAATATCCCTGGATGTTGAGCTCCCAGCCTTGGTCACCCTGGAGCCATGTCTCCGTAATCCCAACTATATCATAATCACTAATAACTATCTCCACATTTAATTCGTCCACCTTATTACGTATACTTCTTGCATTGAGACACAAAGCCTTCAGGCTTGTTTTTACAACTCTCTTACCCCTTGTACGATTATGCTGAAAAGTGGCCCTTTTTGATTTTTGCCCTGGATTTGTCTGCCTGCCACTTTTACTTTTCACCTTGCTACCTGTTGCTTCTACCCTCATTTTACACCCCTCTGTCTCTGTTCCAGCTCCCATCCCCCTGCCACATTAGTTTAAATCATCCCCGACAGCACTAGCAAACACTCCCCCTAGGACATTGGTTCCATTCCAGCTCAGGTGCAGACCATCCTGTTTGTACTGGTCCCACCTTTCCCAGAACTGGTTCCAATGTCCTAAAAATTTGAATCCCTCCCCCTTGCACCATTTTTCAAGCCACGTATTCATATGAAATATCCTTCTACTCCTACTCTGACTGGCACGTGGCACTGGTAGTAATCCAGAGAGTATTACCTTTGAGGTCCTACTTTTTAGTTTATCTCCTAGCTCTCTAAATTCACCTTGTAGGACCTCATCCCGTGTTTTACCTAAATCGTTGGTGCCAACGTGCACCACGACAACTGGCTGCTCACCCTCCCCCTTCAGAATGTCCTAGGAAAATTGACAGGGGAGAGTCAGTGGATGTGGTGTACCTCGACTTTCAGAAAGCCTTCGACAAGGTCCCACGTAGGAGATTAGTGGGCAAAATTAGAGCACATGGTATTGGGGGTAGGGTACTGACATGGGTAGAAAATTGGTTGACAGACAGAAAGCAAAGAGTGGGGATAAATGGGTCCCTTTCGGAATGGCAGGCAGTGACCAAGGTTCGGTGCTGGGACCCCAGCTATTTACGATATACATTAATGACTTAGATGAAGGGATTAAAATACCATTAGCATATTTGCAGATGATACTAAGCTGGGGTGTAGTGTGAATTGTGAGGAAGATGCAATAAGGCTGCAGGGTGACTTGGGCAGGTTGTGTGAGTGGGCGGATACATGGCAGATGCAGTTAAATGTAGATAAGTGTGAGGTTATTCACTTTGGAAGTAAGAATAGAAAAGCAGATTATTTTCTGAATGGAGTCAAGTTAGGAAGAGGGGATGTTCAACGAGATCTGGGTGTCCTAGTGCATCAGTCACTGAAAGGAAGCATGCAGGTACAGCAGGCAGTGAAGAGCGCCAATGGAATGTTGGCCTTCATAACAAGAGGAGTTGAGTATAGGAGCAAAGAGGACCTTCTACAGTTGTACCGGGCGCTGGTGAGACCGCACCTGGAGTACTGTGTGCAGTTTTGGTCTCCAAATTTGAGGAAGGATATTCTTGCTATTGAGGGCGTGCAACGTAGGTTCACTAGGTTAATTCCCGGAATGGCGGGACTGTCGTATGTTGAAAGGCTGGAGCAATTAGGCTTGTATACACTGGAGTTTAGAAGGATGAGGGGGGATCTTATTGAAACATATAAGATAATTAGGGGATTGGACACATTAGAGGCAGGAAACATGTTCCCAATGTTGGGGGAGTCCAGAACAAGGGGCCACAGTTTAAGAATAAGGGGTAGGCCATTTAGAACGGAGATGAGGAAGAACTTTTTCAGTCAGAGAGTGGTGAAGGTGTGGAATTCTCTGCCTCAGAAGGAAGTGGAGGCCAGTTCGTTGGATACTTTCAAGAGAGAGCTGGATAGAGCTCTTAAGGATAGCGGAGTGAGGGGATATGGGGAGAAGGCAGGAACGGGGTACTGATTGAGAGTGATCAGACATGATCGCATTGAAAGGAGGTGCTGGCTCGAAGGGCTGAATGGCCTCCTCCTGCACCTATTGTCTATTGTCTATTGACATCAAATCCCCCCACATACACGTGACTCACAGCCCCCACACACACCTCATCTCCAGCTCCCCACATACCTGAATCCCAATCCCCCTACACACTTGACCCCAAGCCCCCCCACTCACCTGACCAAGTGACCTCCCACACACATGATCCGCCAGTCCACCCACATACATGACCCCTTGGCCACCCATATACCTGAATCCCAGTGCCCAACACACCTGACCACTGATCCCCAGTACCCACACACACATGATCCCCAGCCGCCCACACACATGACCCCCAGCCGCCCAACACTCCTGCACCACAGCCCCCCACACACACACCTGATCCCCTGCCCAACCACACATCCTCCAAGTCCACCTACACACTTGATCCTCAGCGCCCGACACAACTGACCCACAGACCACCCACACAATTGATCCCTAACCCCCAGCAGCCCACACCCCTGACTTCCATTCCCCCACACACATATGGCTCGCTCCCACTACACACATGACCCCCCGATACCTAGCCCCCCACACACATGACCACCGACCCCACATACACTTGACCCCCTGACACCCAGCCCCCCCACACATGACCACCAGCCACCCGACATACCTGATCGGCAGCCCCTACCACACACCTGACACCCAGACTCCCACGCACCTGGCCCTCATACCCACGCAGACCTGACACACAGCCCCGCACACACCTGACCCTCAGCCCCCCACACACCTGCACACCAGCCCCTACCACAAACTTGACCCTCAGCCCCCCCACAAACTGACCCTAAGCACACCCACACACCTAACCCCCTGCCCCCACACACCTGACACCCAGCCCCCCCATACCCCTGATCAACAGGCACCCAATCCCCCACACCCGGAGCAACCCTAGCCACCGAACACCCCGGATCGCCAGCCCCCCCACACACACCTGAGCCCCAAACCCCCAACACACACCTGACCCCCAGCTCCCAACAAACCGGCCCCCCAGCCCCCCACACACACCTGACCTCCAGCCCTCCGCATACCTGATCCGCAGCACCCCACACACATGCAACACAACCCCCACACAAGTGATGCCCGGATCCCCAGTCCCCACACACAGTTGACCCACAGCCCCCCCCACACCTGACCCCCAGCCAGCTACACACCTGACACCCTGCCCCGCACACACCTGACCCAACTCCACCCACACACCTGACCCTCAGCCCCCACACAACTGACACCCAGCTCCAGCACACGTCTGACCACCAGCCCCCCACACAACTGACACCCAGCTCCAGCTCACACCTGACCCCCAGCCCCCCACACACCTGACCCCCATCTTCCCTCACATCATACTTCATCCCCCACATACTTGACCACAACACCCCAACCCACCTTGAACCCCCAGCCCCACAAACACCTGATCCCCTGACACCCAGTCCCCATTCACCAGACCAACTGACTCCCAGCCCCCCACTCATCTGACCACCTGACCCCTACACACCTGACCCACACACACCGGACCCCCAAACTCCACACACACCTGACCCCCAGCCCCCCACACACCTGACCCCCAGCCCCCCACACAAACCTGACCCACAGTCCCCCACACAATTGCCCACCAGCCACCCACACACCTGCCCTCAAGCCCCCCCCACACACCTGACCCACAGCTCCCCACATACCTGCCCACAAGCCCCCCCACACACCTGACCCCCAGCCCCCCAGCCCCCCCACACACCTGACCACTACCCCTCACACACCGCACAACCAGCCACACACATGCCTGACCCCAGTCCCCCTACACAGTTGACCCCCAGCTGCCCCACTCACCTGACCCCCTGACCGCGACACCGCAACCCCGACAAACACCTGACCACCTGAACCCCAGCCCCCCACACACCTGCCCACTGACTCCCAGCCCCCCCACTCATCTGACCCCCACACACCTGAGCCACAAACCCCCCACCCACTTCACTCCCAGCGCCCCCACACACCTAAGCTCCAGGCCCCTCACACACATGAACTGCAACTCCCCCACACAACTGACAAACTGACCTCAACCCGCCCACACACCTGACCTCCCGCCCACCCAACACCCTTGAACCCCAGCCCTCCCACACAACTTTCACCCAGCCCCCCCGCCCCACATTAAGTGACCCACACATCTGACCTGCAGCCCCCCTCCACACACACCTGAACCCAACCCCCCACACACCTGACCCCTCGCCCCAACAAACTAACCCACAGCCCCACGCAACCGAACACCAGCTCCCCACACATCTGACACCCGGTCCCCCTCACACATGATCCCCTGACCCCAGGACCCTCCACACGCCGAAACCCCAGTCACCCAACACCACTGACCCTCCACCCCCACACACTTGACACCCAGCCCTCCACACACCTGACACCCAGCGCCCCACACGTCTGACCCTCATCTCCATACATACGTGCCCCCCTAACCGCCAGACTACCCAAACACCTGATCTCCACCCCCACCCCCACATTCCTGAACCACAGCTCCCCCACACACCTGACCCCCTGACCCCCCGTCACCCAAAACCCCTGACGCCCACCCCCCCCCCCCCCACACACCTGACCCCCATCCCCGGCCCACTCCCCCACACACATGAGCCCAAGCCCCCTAAACTTCTTACCACCAAACGCCCCACAACATCTGACACCCAGTCGCCCACACAACTGACCCCTGATCCCCAGCAACCCCACACACATGACCCCCAGCCCCCCACACACCTGAACCCCAGTTCCCCCAAGCAACTGATCAATTGACCCTCAGCCCCACTACACACCTGACCCCCAGTACCCCCCACACACCTGACCCCCAGCCCCGCTGCACACCTGATCACCAGCTCCCACACACCAGAACCCCAATTAGCCCACACGCCTGAACACCAGCCCCCGCCCGCACACAGATGACCCCCTGACTACATGCCCCCCCGCACATATGACCCCCTGACCCCCCGCCCCCACACACCTGACCCCCTGACTCCATGCCCCACACACAACTGACCACCTGACCCCCAGCACCCACACATACCTGGCCCACAGTCTCCCCACACACGTGATCCGATGTTGGGGAGTCCAGAAACAGGGGTCACAGTTAAAGAATAAGGGTAGGCTATTTAGGACTGATATGAAAAATACGTTTTCACCCAGGGAGATGTGAATCTGTGGAATTGTCCGCCACAGATGGCAGTGGAGGGCAATTAACTGGATGTTTTCAAGAGAGAGTGTGGGGGTCATGGAGTCAGGGGTCAGGTGCGTGGGGGACGCTGGAGGTCAGGTGTGTGTGGGGGCTCAGGTCACGTGTGCCTGGGGGAGCTTGTGGTCAATTATGTGGGGGGGCTTGGCGTAAGCGGGGGGGGGCTGTGCGTCAGGTCTGTGGGGGAGCTGGGGGTAATTGTCTGGGGGGTCAGCGGATCATGTGCGTGGGGAGAATGGCGGTGCTGGCACGAAGGGCCAAATGGCCTTCTCCTGCACCTATTTTTCCATGTTTCTATGTCTCCCTCTCTCTGTCTCCCTCTCTCTCTCGCTCTCTTCTCTCCCTCTCCCCTCTCCCTCTCCCCTCTCCCTCTCCTTCTCCCTCTCCACCCAAGACACTTACGTCTACGATGGGTCTCTGGCATTGGGCGCAGCGGGGAGAGAAGAGATCGAGGAAGTCTCCCCCACTGTGTATAAAATCACGAAGGGAATAGATCGAGTAGACGCACAAAGTCTCGGGCCCGGTATAGAGGAATCGAGGACCTGGGGACATAGTTCCAAAGTGAAGATTTAGTAGTAATCTGAGGGGTAACAATTTCACATAAAGGCTGGTGGGTGTATGGAACGAGCTGCCGGAGGAGGTAGGTGAGACAGGGACTATCCCATCGTTTAACAAACAGATAGGTACATGGATAGGACAGGTTTGGAGGGATATGGACCATGCGCAGACAGGTGGGACAGGTGTAGATGGGGCATGCTGGTCGGTGTGGACAAGTTGGGCCGATGGGCATGTTTCCGCACTGTGTCACGAAACGACTCCATGAGTCTAATCAAGAATTTATTTTTCTCCTCCTCACATATATCCACTGACTTGGCCGCCACCGCCTTCTGTGGCAATGAATCCCACAGATTCGCCACCCTCGGACTAAAGAAATTCTTCCTCAGCTTCCTAAAAGAAGATTTCTGAGACGATGACCTATAGTCCTAGACTCTCCCACATATATACATATACACACACACACACACGCACGTACACACGCACACGCACACGCACGCACACACACACACACACACGCACACACGTACACACAAACACACACACGCATCCACGCACGCTCGTACACACAAAAAAAGTAAGCATTAATATTGCAATAATAACAGATAGTCTTTGTAGTTCCCAGCTTATTTGAGGTTGTAGTGTTTAACAGCCGAATGGCTGTAGGAAAGAAGCTGTTCCTGAACCTGGACGTTACAAATCAGATTCAACCCCTACTCACCTGAGCACCTGACCCCCACACACCTGACTCCCAGCCCTGCACACACCTGACCACCAGCCCCCCAAATACCTGATCCCCCGCCCCCTTCACACCTGACCCCCAACCCCCCCTCACACCTGACTACCAGCCCCCACATACCTGACCCCCAGCACCCCAGACACTTGAACCGCAGCCCCCAAACACCTGACACCCAGAACCCAACACACCTGAACCCCAGCCCCCCACACGCCTGACCCACAGCACCCACAGCACCCCCCACGCACCTGAGCCCCAGCACCCTCACACACATGAACCGCAGCTCACCCACCCAACTGACAAACTGACCCCAGCCTGCCCACACACCGGACCCCCAGCCCCCCCACACACCTGACCCACAGTACCCAAACACACCTCACCTCCAGCCACATTCATGTCTGTAGATGATATGTGTGTACTCCTTTAATTGATAGTGACGATGTCCATGTTAACCACTCCCTCACCGGTTAGTATAATTGTAGCTTCCCCACCCCTAGCTCCCGCTCTTGAGATCGTGAGAGACCATGTACAGCCAGGGCAGTGTATGTGTTAATAAAAGCAGTTAAAGTTACATGGTGTCCGAGAAGCATCTTTACATGGTGTCAGAAGTGGGATTCGAACCCACGCCAGGGCAGGTGAGGGGCTGGCTGCTGCAGGAGCGGCTGCCGCTGTTGCTGTGGAGCGAGGCTGTTGCAGGTAGGGCACGCGGAGACTCTATCTCGGAAATAGCGAGGCATGTCAGGCCAGAAGAACTGACTCTGAGCGATGGAAAGGGTCGCTTCGGCCCCGGGATGGCCACGATGAGCAGTTTCGAAATATTGTTCTTGTAGTGCTGCGGGCACCACCACCTTGTGCCCCTTCACAATCACACCCTCACGCAGCACCAACTCGTCACGAACCAGGAAGTAAGGCACCGCTGCGGCCGGCAGGGAAGAACGGCGGCCTGGCCAGCCCCGCTTGATGATCGCGGCCAGCTGTTGTAGCGAAGCGTCAGCTGCCGTGTGCTTGGCCAGGGACTTCAACTGGCTGGAGGGCACGAAATTGACGTTTAGGACTATCAGATCGGACGCCTCGTATGGATGTCGGGTTGTGGATGGGAGGGGCGCCCGAGACAGCGTATCTGCAACAAACATGTCCTTGCCCTTTCGATAAACCACGGTGAAAGTAAAACGTTGTAGCTGGAGCATCATGCGCTGGAGCCGGGAGGAGGCCACGTGTATCGGCTTGTTGAGGATGGTAACCAGGGGCTGGTGGTCCGTTTCAACAGTGAAGCAAGTGCCCAGGATATAGTCCTTGAATTTGGAGCAGGCAAAATCAACTGCCAGCAGCTCCTTCTCAATCTGGGCATAGCGTTGTTCCGCGTTCGTCATCGTGCGGGATGCATAGGACACCGGTAGTTGCACCCCGTCGTGGACCTGCAGGCAGGCGGCCCCCAGGCCAAACTTCGATGCATCACATGTGAGAACGATTGGGCGCTGTAGGTCAAAGTACTTCAGCGTAGGCATGCTGATCAGCTTAGATTTGAGGGTGTCGAATGCTTTCTGGTGTTGCGGGAACCAGGCCCAGGCAGCGTCCTTTTTCACCAGGTCCCTCAGAGGGGCGCTCAGTTCACTCAGGTCAGTTCACGAGCTGGAGATGCTGGCGGGACCGGCGGTACACCGTGCCGTCATGGTTGACCAGCTCCACTCCCTATCTTCCTCCGCGGTCATCGAGAAGCTACGCCGCCACTTTGCCACTTTCGGGTCCCCAGCCAGCATGCAATCGGACAACGGCAGCCAGTTCACCAGCGCCGAATTCCGTGCTTTTGCTGAACAGTGGAATTTTCGGCACTACACCAGCAGCCCGGAATACCCGCAGAGCAACGGCCTGGCCGAGCGCGCGGTCCGCAGCGCTAAAGGACTGTTGGAACGTTGCCGCCTGTCCCGCTCCGACATTTACCTGGCCCTGCTAAACCTCCGCAACATCCCCCGCGATCATGTCCTGGGATCCCCGGCTCAGCGTCTCATGTCCCGTGTCACGCGGCCCACGGTCCCGGTGTCCCAACAGTCCCTGTTTCCCTCTGCACTTAAACCTGCCTTAGTCCGGGAACGCATTGCCCACAGACAGGGCATTCAGAAGCGCTCCCACGACGAGTCCTGCCGTGTCCTCCGCCCTCTTCTTCCCGGACAGGTCGTCCGCATGAGGTCCATTTCTGGCCGCTCCAGACTGGCAGTGGTCATCGGTTCTGCTGGCTCCCCCCGTTCGTACCTGGTCAACCATGACGGCACGGTGTACCGCCGGTCCCGCCAGCATCTCCAGCTCGTGAACGAGCCCATCCCTCCCCCGGCGGATCCGTATGCCCCTCCCCAGCAACTTTCGCGGCCCAGTGCCTTGCCAGCTCCTCTGGGGGCCACCCCTTCCCCCCCCCCTGGTACTTCTCCTGTCCATCTTCCGGCTGCGGTCCCGTTTTCTCCGGCTTCCCCGTACTCCTCCACTTCCTCGCAGCCACCACCGATGCCTTCATCGCCCAGGGGTTCTCCCGTCCGTAGCCCACCCCGTGCCCCGGCGCCGTTCCCGCTTGTTCCCGTCGGGGAAGGAGGTGATGGCGAGGTTCGGACCCGGTCTGGTCGCCTGGTCAGGCCGCCTGTCCGTTACGGCGATTACGTGTGATTCTGTATTCCTGTGCCTTACTGTCTGCATTTGCCCTAGCGCATGAGACGTGGTCGCCCTGTCACTCACTGTTTGTTTTGTAGAGGAAGGATGTAGATGATATGTGTGTACTCCTTTAATTGATAGTGACGATGTCCATGTTAACCACTCCCTCACCGGTTAGTATAATTGTAGCTTCCCCACCCCTAGCTCCCGCTCTTGAGATCGTGACAGACCATGTACAGCCAGGGCAGTGTATGTGTTAATAAAAGCAGTTAAAGTTACATGGTGTCCGAGAAGCATCTTTACAATGTCTGACCCCCAGTCCCCCACACACTTGACCCACTGATTCCCAGCCCCCCACTCACCTGACCACCTGACCCCCACACAACTGACCACCACCCCCCCCACACACTTGACTCCCAGCCCCCCCCCACACCTGGGCCCCAGCCCCCTCACACACATGAACCGCAGCTCCCCCACACACCTGACAAACTGACCCCAACCCGCCCACACACCTGACCCCCAGCCACCCAACGCACCAAATTTTCCTGACCGCTCCAACACACCTGACCCAAAGACCCAACACACATCAGCCCCCCCCACACCTGTCCACCCCCTCCCCCCCTCACGCACCTGCCCCCCAACACCCCTGAACCACAGCCCTCCCACACAACTATCACCCAGCCCTTCCACCCCACATAAGTAAACTACAGTCCCCCCACACACCTGACACTCAGCCACCCACTCACCTGACAATTAGCCAGCGACACACGTGACCCCCAGCCCTCCCACAACCCTGACCCCAAAGACCCCCCCCACACACCTGACCCCAAGCCCCCCACAACCTGTCCCTCAGCCCCCACACACCTGACCACCAGCCACCCACAATCTGACACCCAGCCCCCAACACACCTGACAGCCAGCCCCCCACACACCTGACACCCAGCCCCCCACACACCCGAAACCCAGCCCCACACACACCTGAGCCATAGCCACCCACATACATGACCCACAGCCCCCCACACGTCTGACACCCGCCCCCTCATATACACGTGAGCCCTGACACCATGCCCCCCACACACACGTGATCCCCTGCCCCCCCCAGCCCACCCAAATACCTGATCCCCCAGAACCCCACACACACCTGACCCCCAGCCCCCACACACCTGAGCCCTTGACCCCCAGTCACCCAACACCCCTGATCCCCATCCCCCCTAAACACCTGATCCCAACCCTCCCACAGACCTGACCCCCTCCCCCCACACGCATGAGCCTAAGACCCCCAAACCTTTTACCAACAGTCGCCCCACAACACCTGACACCCAGTCCCCTATACATCTGAAACCTGCTCCCCTGCGCCCCCACACACATGAACCCAGCCCCCCACACATCTGGCCCAAGCCCCCCTCACACCTAACCCCTAGTCCCCCCCCACGGACCTGAGCCCCCAGCCCCACCACACATCGGACCAACAGCCCCCACACACCAGAACCCCAATTCACCCACACAACTGATCCCCTGCCCCCGCACATACTTGACCGCTAGCCCCCCGCACACACCTGACCCCTAGCCCCCGGCCCCCACACACCTGACCCCCTGACCACCAGCCCCCACACACACCTGACCCCAGTCTCTCCCCACACGTGACCCAGTGTTGGGAGTGTCCATAACCAGTGGACACAGTTTCAGAATAAGGGTAGGCTACTTAGGACTGAGATGGAAAAAAAGGTTTTCACCCAGAGTTGTGAATCTGTGGAAATGTCCGCCACAGAAGGCAGCGGAGCTCAATTAACCAGATGTTTTCATAAGGGGGGGGGCTGGAGGTCAGGTGTGTAGGGGTCAGCGGGTCAGATGTGCGGAGGGCTACGTGTAAGGTTTGTGGGGAGCTGGGGGACATGAGTGTGGGGGTCGCTGGAGGTTAGGCGTGTGTGGGGCGCTGGGGTCACGTGTGTGTGGGGGAGCTTGCGGTCAAGTGTGTGGGCGTCTTGGCGGCAGCAGGGCGGCTGGTCGTCAGGTTTGTGGGGGAGCCGTGGGTCATGTCTTTTGGGAGGTCAGGAGATCAGGTATGTGGGGAGAATGGCGGTGCTGGCTCGAACGGCCAAATGGCCTTCACCTATTTTTCCATGTTTCTATGTCTCACTCTCACTCTCTCTGTCTCCCCCCTCTCGCTCTCTCTCGCTCTCCCCTCTCTCTCCCCTCCCCTTTCCCCACCCCCCTCTCCCCTCTCCCTCGCCTTCTCCCTCTCTAACCCAGACACTTACGTCTACGATGTGTCTCTGGCATTGAGCGCAGCGGAGAGAGAAGGGACCGAGGAAGTCCATCCCACGAGGCTCATAGATCGGGTAGACGCACAAAGTCTCGTGCCCAGTGTGGAGGAATCGAGGACATAAGTGCAAGGTGAAGATTTAGTAGGTATCTGAGGGGTAACATTTTCACACAAAGGGTGGTGGGTGTATGGAACGAGGTGCCGGAGGAAGAAGGTGAGGCAGGGACTATCCCATCATTTAACAAACAGCCAGACAGGTACATGGATAGGACAAGTTTGGACGGATATGGACCAGGCGATGACAGGTGGGACAAGTGTCGACGGGGTAGACTGGTCAGTGTGGACAAGTTGGGCAGAAGGGCCTGTTTCCACACTGTATCACTATACGACTCTAATCAAGAATCTATTTTTGTACTCCTCAAATATACTCACTCACTTGGCCTCCACCGCCGTCTGTGGCAAAGAATCCCACAGATTCACCACCCTCTGACTAAAGAAATTCCTCATCTTACTAAAATAAAATTTCTGAGCCGATGACCTCTAGTCTCTAGTCCCAGACACTCACTCACACACACACACACACACACACACACACACACACACACACGCACGCACAAGTACACACAAAACAGAAGCATTAATAGTGCAATAATATCAAAAATAGTGTGTAGTTCCCAGCTTATTTTGAGGTTGTAGTGTTTAATATTCGAATCGCTGCAGGAAAGAAGCTGTTCCCGAACCTGGACGTTACAGTTTTCGGGCTTCTCTACTTTCTTCCCGATGGTACGGTTGAAATGAATGTGTGGCCAGGGAGCTCTGGGTCTCTGATGCCGGCTGCCTTTTTGATGAACCTTAATTTGGTTTAGTTTAGGGATACAGCGCGGAAACAGGCCCTTCGGCCCACTGAGTCCGCGCTGACCAGCGATCCCCGCACACCAACGCAATCCGACACACAGTAGGGACAATTTACAATTTATACCAAAGCCAATTAACCTAAAAAACCTCTACGTCTTTGGAGCGTGGGAGGGAACTGAGGCACCCGGAGAAAGCCCACACAGGACACAGGGCAGACGTGCAAACTCTGTACAGACAGCACCCGTGATCAAACCCGGGCCTCTGGTGCTGTGAGGCAGCAACTCTACCGCTGCACCACCGTGCCATCCCGTCCACTTGGAATGAATAAACTTGAATATTAACACAAATCAAAACACTCAGCATACAGCTTTAAAAACCAGCAATGTAGATAAACTGATACTGCCACAATTGTCAAAGTAAGGTGATTTATCTGATAAATAATTTAACAATAGGTCTTTCCACATATTAAGCAAAAGTTTATTCAAAACATATGCAACTGGGCAAGGGCATCTTTGTGTTGCTGGTTTCAGGGAGTTATGGACTTGGACTCTGGACATCGATGCTGATCAGGGTCTTACCATTATCCAGAGGCTCTCTCCTTGTGGCACAATGACAAGTCATGTTATACCCTGTTCAACACTCCCACCAAGTGGTGTGCCACCGCAATTACACATCATGTTATTCACCCAGTGGTGACTCCTTCTCCCGTCTCCAGTGGACCCCCTCCTCTACGACCCCCCCCCCCCGGTTGGCCAACTACCCTCACTAGAACCTTTCATCTCCAACTGCCGGCGGGACATAAACCGCCTCAAATTCTCTACTGCCCTGACTCACTCTAACCGCTCCCCTCCTGAACGTGCAGCCCTCCACTCATTCTGCAGCAATCCTGACTTAGTCATCAAACCCGCTGACAAGAGAGGTGCTGTGGCCAGAGGACCGAGGCCAGACGACAACTCTCGGACACCTCCTCCTACTTAACCTTGGACCATGACCCCACCGACGAGCATCAGACGTTAATCATCAACACCATCACTGACCTCACCAATTCCGGCGCTCTACCCTCTAATGCCTCCAACCTTATCGTTCCCCAGCCCCGCACGGCCCGATTTTACCTTCTACCTAAAATCCATAAACAGAAGAACTGTCCTGGCAGACCCATTGTTTCTGCCTGTTCATGTCCCACCGCACTTATTTCCACCTACCTCGACGCCATCCTATCCCCGCTGGTCAAATCCCTCCCCACCTACGTCCAAGACACATCACATGCTCTCTGTCTCCTCGATAATTTCCGGTTTCCAGGCCCCCACTGCCTCATCTTTGCCATGGATGTCCAGTCACTCTACACTTCCATCCCCCACAAGGATGGTCTTGAAGCCCTCCGTTTCTTCCTCGACCGTAGAACCAGCCAATCCCCATCTAGTAACACTCTCCTCCGCCTAGCAGAGCTGGTTTATACCCTTAAAACTTATCCTTTGACTCCTCCCACTTCCTCCAAACCGGATGCGTAGCTATGGGCCCTAGCTATGCTGCCTCTTTGTAGGGTACGTCGAACAATCCCTGTTCCAGACGTACACATGCCCCATCCCCGAACTCTACCTCCGCTACATTGACAAATGTATTGGTGCGACCTCCTGTACCCATGCAGAACTCACTGACTCCATACACTTCACTTCCAATTTCCATCCTGCTCTTAAATATGCTTGGACTATCTCCGACATCTCCCTACCATTTCTGGACCTCACCTTCTCCATCACAGGAGACAGACTAGTGACTGACATCTACTACAAACCCACTGACTCCCACAGCTATCTGGACTACACCTCTTCCCACCCTGACTCTAGACAAAGTCTATACCCTACACCCAATTCCTCCCTCTACGCCGCATCTGCGCCAGGGATGATATGTTCCACACTAGGGCATGAGAGATGTCCTCATTCTTCAGGAAACGATAATAGATAAATAGATAAATAAATTCATTTGAATAAGACAGTGTGGTCCACTTACCAAATAAAACATAAAAAAGAAACAATGATTGGCACCAAGATATTTCAATATTCGCACAAGCAAACCATCTAGTTCTATATAACACAATCTTCCAATAACTAGCTCGGCATTTAACCAGTTGGTGTCTTGGCTCAAATAAACGATCCATTTTCCCAGATCCTCTCACAGAATCCCTTCTTTTTAATTGAAATGTTCGATTCTAAAGGGTTTGGGGAAGGATATTCTTGCTATTGAGGGCGTGCAGCGTTGGTTTACTAGGTTAATTCCCGGAATGGCGGGACTGTCATATGTTGAAAGATTGGAGCGACGAGGCTTGTATTCACTGGAATTTAGAAGGATGAGAGGGGATCTTATCGAAACATACAAGATTATTAAGGGGTTGTACACGTTAGAGGCATGAAGCATGTTCCCAATGTTGGGGGAGTCCAGAACCAGGAGCCACAGTTTAAGAATAAGGGGTAGGCGTTTAGAACGGAGATGAGGAAAAACCTTTTCAGAGAGTTGTAAATCTGTGGAATTCTCTGCCTCAGATGGCAGTGGAGGTCAATTCTCTGAATGCATTCAAGAGAGAGCTAGATAGAGCTCTTAAGGATAGCGGAGTCAGTGGGTATGAGGAGAAGGCAGGAAAGGGGTACTGATTGAGAATGATCAGCCATGATCATATTGAATGGTGGTACCGGCTCGAAGGGCCGAATAGCCTTCTCCTGCACCTATTGTCTATTGTCTATTGTTAACTCAAGTTAAGTATCAATAATGAATCTAAACTTTAATGAGCGCTAACTCCATCTTGCTGCTCTATCCACGCTGGTAAACACGGCAGCTGAAGATGCGTTAACTTGTTATTTTCTTATTAATTAACACAGGTTAGAAATGCTAATTAACTCTCTCCGGCATACATTTGAAAGAATAACACATAATGCTGAAAATTAAAATGCAGCTTCAGATCTGAGAAAGGGGGAGATGGCTAAATGTTCTGTGTACTTCGCCCAGTGGGGAATATTAGTTCCAGCCGGTGAACACGAGCTGTGGCTCTGTTCAATCTGCAGTTTATTTTGTCGTGAACCACTTCAGACCAGGTGACAGGTAGATGTGAATTCAAACCCACAGACCAGACAGCAAGGTCGGTCTGAGAGTAAGTGACCAACTCACCCGTCTGGGCTGTCCACACAGCGGCACAGAGAAAGCTGCCACATACGCAGACTTCATTTATGTGCTTATTTATCAAGTCATATTTATGTCACATTTATCAAGAGCATATCTTCCATCATGCAGTGCAAACCTGCCACTCGTAGAAACTGAAATAAACACTTCAATGATCAGGGACTGTTATTAAAAATCACCAATGTATGTGACAGGCAATTATAATGTTTTCTGCTTAATCTGCATCTTTGAGAAGAGTGGACATCTATCGATGTTTAATTTCCTTGATTTCAAGGTTAGAGTTCAGTGGTAATAAAATATCCAAGGGCCATTTAAAAGCAGTTTGTCTGTTAGTGCTGTACCTGGCGCAAATTTCAGACAAAGGTTGCCGTGTTTCATGGGGAGGAATGGTGCATTTTAGTTCATCTGAACTATTCCCATTTGCCGGCATATGGATCATCTCCCTCTAAACCATTCCCCCTCATGTACCTGTCCAAATGTCTTTGTGTTCCCATTATGACGTTACCTATGACACTGTCCACCTCTATGAGGTCACTGCACTGCCTGCTGCGCTCCATGGAATAAAGTCCTGGCGAGCCCAACATTTCCCTGTAACTCCGACCCTTGTTTTCTGGCAACGTGTTGGAAAATATTTTCTTCACTCTTTGCAAATATGTGGCACATTTCCTAAACATGGTGACGTAAGATTATACACGTTACTCCAAGTGCGTCCTCACCAACGTCTTGTCTATCTGAACATAACTTTCTAACTTTTACATTTTATTCACTGGCTGATGAAGACAGTGGGCAAAAAAACCTTCTCTACCACCCTATCCCCCTGTTACATCCCTTTTCTTACAATAATGTACTTTTATTCTGAGATCCCTCTGCTCTCCAACACTACCCAGCTAACTACCATTCACGGTGAAGATCATGCCCTGGCTTGTCTTCCCTAATTTAAAATCTCACACATCTGCAAGAAACACTATTTGAAATTTCTCAGCCCACTTTCCAATTTGAAAAAGTTCCTACTTAATCCTTGCCAACCATTTTCAATGCCTGTGATACCGCCTACTTTAGTGTCAACTGCAAACTTTTACATTAGTCCGTTACATTCTCAGGGAACTCATTGACACAGATGACAAACAACAATGAGTGCAGCACCAATCCCTGAGACAGACCACCACTCCTTGACCAATGAACAATAGACAATAGACAATAGGTGCAGGAGGAGGAGGCCATTTAGCCCTTCGAGCCAGCACCGCCATTCAATGCGATCATGGCTGATCACTCTCAATCAGTACCCCGTTCCTGCCTTCTCCCCATACCCCCTCACTCCGCTATCCTTAAGAGCTCTATCCAGCTCTCTCTTGAAAGCATCCAACGAACTGGCCTCCACTGCCTTCTGAGGCAGAGAATTCCACACCTTCACCACCCTCTGACTGAAAAAGTTCTTCCTCATCTCCGTTCTAAATGGCCTACCCCTTATTCTCAAACTGTGGCCCCTTGTTCTGGACTCCCCCAACATTGGGAACATGTTATCTGCCTCTAATGTGTCCAATCCCCTAATTATCTTATATGTTTCAATAAGATCCCCCCTCATCCTTCTAAATTCCAGTGTATACAAGCCCAATCGCTCCAGCCTTTCAACATACGACAGTCCCGCCATTCCGGGAATTAATCTAGTGAACCTACGCTGCACGCCCTCCATAGCAAGAATATCCTTCCTCAAATTTGGAGACCAAAACTGCACACAGTACTCCAGGTGCGGTCTCACCAGGGCCCGGTACAACTGTAGAAGGACCTCTTTGCTCCTATACTCAACTCCTCTTGTTACGAAGGCCAACATTCCATTGGCTTTCTTCACTGCCTGCTGAACCTGCATGCTTCCTTTCATTGACTGATGCACTAGGACACCCAGATCTCGTTGAACTCCCCCTCCTCCTAACTTGACACCATTCAGATAATAATCTGCCTTTCTATTCTTACTTCCAAAGTGAATAACCTCACACTTATCTACATTAAACTGCATCTGCCATGTATCCGCCCACTCACACAACCTGTCCAGGTCACCCTGCAGCCTTATTGCATCTTCCTCACAATTCACACTACCCCCCAACTTAGTATCATCTGCAAATTTGCTAATGGTACTTTTAATCCCTTCGTCTAAGTCATTAATGTATATCGTAAATAGCTGGGGTCCCAGCACCGAACCTTGCGGTACCCCACTGGTCACTGCCTGCCATTCCGAAAGGGACCCATTTATCCCCACTCTTTGCTTTCTGTCTGTCAACCAATTTTCTATCCATGTCAGTACCCTACCCCCAATACCATGTGCCCTAATTTTGCCCACTAATCTCCTATGTGGGACCTTGTCGAAGGCTTTCTGAAAGTCGAGGTACACCACATCCACTGACTCTCCCTTGTCAATTTTCCTAGTTACATCCTCAAAAAATTCCAGTAGATTTGTCAAGCATGATTTCCCCTTCGTAAATCCATGCTGACTCGGAACGATCCCGTTACTGCTATCCAAATGCTCAGCAATTTCGTCTTTTATAATTGACTCCAGCATTTTCCCCACCACTGATGTCAGACTAACTGGTCTATAATTACCCGTTTTCTCTCTCCCTCCTTTCTTAAAAAGTGGGATAACATTTGCTATTCTCCAATCCACAGGAACTGATCCTGAATCTATAGAACATTGAAAAATGATCTCCAATGCTTCCACTATTTCTAGAGCCACCTCCTTAAGTACTCTGGGATGCAGACCATCAGGCCCTGGGGATTTATCAGCCTTCAGTCCCATCAGTCTACCCAAAACCATTTCCTGCCTAATGTGGATTTCCTTCAGTTCCTCCATCACCCTAGGTTCTCCAGCCCCTAGAACATTTGGGAGATTGTGTGTATCTTCCTCAGTGAAGACAGATCCAAAGTAACGGTTTAACTCGTCTGCCATTTCTTTGTTCCCATAATAAATTCCCCTGCTTCTGTCTTCAAGGGACCCACATTTGCCTTGACTATTTTTTTCCTCTTCACGTACCTAAAAAAACTTTTGCTATCCTCCTTTATATTATTGGCTAGTTTACCCTCGTACCTCATCTTTTCTCCCCGTATTGCCTTTTTAGTTAACTTTTGTTGCTCTTTAAAAGAGTCCCAATCCTCTGTCTTCCCACTCTTCTTTGCTATGTTATACTTCCTCTCCTTAATTTTTATGCTGTCCCTGACTTCCCTTGTCAGTCACAGGTGTCTCTTACTCCCCTTAGAGTCTTTCCACCTCTTTGGAATAAATTGATCCTGCAACCTCTGCATTATTCCCAGGAATACCTGCCATTGCTGTTCTACCGTCTTCCCTGCTAGGGCCTCCTTCCAGTCAATTTTGGCCAGCTCCTGCCTCATGCCTCTGTAATCCCCTTTGCTATACTGTAATACCGACACTTCCGATTTTCCCTTCTGCCTTTCCATTTGCAGAGTAAAACTTATCATGTTGTGATCACTGCCTCCTAATGGCTCTTTTACCTCTAGTCCCCTTGTCAGATCAGGATCATTACACAACACTAAATCCAGAATTGCCTTCTCCCTGGTAGGCTCCAGTACAAGCTGTTCTAAGAATCCATCTCGAAGGCACTCTACAAACTCTCTTTCCTGGGGTCCATTTCCAATCTGATTTTCCCAGTCTACCTGCATGTTGAAATCTCCCATAACCACCGTAGCATTACATTTTTGACACGCCAATTTTATCTCCTGATTCAACTTGCACCCTATGTCGAGGCTACTGTTTGGGGGCCTATAGATAACTCCCATTAGGGTCTTTTTACCCTTACAATTTCTCATTTCTATCCATACTGATTCAACATCTCCTGTACGTGGATGGGACGGGTTGAGAGGGATATGGGGCAAACGCGGGCAGGTGGCACTGGGATAGAAGGGGCAAGTTGCATTGGAGTGGGCTAGTTGGGCCGGATATTTCCGTGCTGCATGACTCCATGACGCTGTGACTTTTTAAATGTATTCTTATATAGTGCACGGGGGAGAGAAAGAGGGAGAGAGAGAGAGAGAGAGAGGGAAGTGGAGGGAGAGAGAGGAAGTAATAAATATTAGCTCAATATATTGTAAATTTTGTTCTCAAGTGGAGGGGTGGACATGGTATCAAATATTAGTTTAGTTTATCATTGTAAATTTATGAAAATGAAGTGGAGAGGGGGAGAGAGAAAGGGGAGAGAGGAGAAAGAAAGAGAGGGGAGAGACTGAAGGAAGGGATAGAGAATGATGAGAGAGAAGGGGAAAGAGAGGGAGGACAGAGAGGGGAAGTGAGAGAGAGAGGTGAGATAGAGGGGGAAGAGAGAAGAAGAAGAGAGGGGAGAGTTTAGTTTTTATTTTAACTTAGTTTATTTTATTTAGTCAAAAGAGAGGAGAAAGAGAAATGGCTGAATGGCCTGTTTCCGTGCTGCATCTGAAATAAAAAGGGAAAAGGTGAAACAGGTAGAGGAGGGCGAGTTTTCGGCCTGTTTCAAGATGGCCGACTTTTGCCTCCTGTTCCCACCAGAGGACAACAGAAAGATCGTTTACTCCCGTAACCACGAAATATCACCATCCCCCACCCCACCCCTTATCCAGAGTCCAGTCCCCATGATGGTCAACATCTACACTGAAGAGGTGGTGGTGTTTCAGGACAGGGGAGGGGGAGAGTGAGAGAGGGGAATAAGAGGGGGAGAGAGTTGAGGGGAGAGGGACGAGGAAGAGAGAGGTGTGAGAGCGAGAGGGGAGAGATGGGAGGGAGACAGGGCACCGAAAGAGAGGTGGAAGAGAGAGGGCAGTAAGAGAGGGGGAGAGAGAGTGGAGGCGGAGTGAGAGAGAGTGAGAGAGAGGGCAGAGAGAGAGGGCAGAGAGAGGGAGAAATGGGAGAGAGTAGGAGAGAGAAGAGGGGGAGAGGGGGGATCAAATATTTGTTAGGTTTAATTTATTATTGTAAGTGTATTATAAAGTGCAGGGGGGGAGAATGAGGGGGTAGAAACTGAAATAAACACTTCAATGATCAGGGACTGTCATTAAAAATGATCAATACATATGACAGGCAATGGTGTTATT
>NW_027602949.1:0-24476 GCF_053455715.1 Rhinoraja longicauda
TGGTCTCGAGATAAGTATGTTTGAAACTGACTTGTCTGCTGTGTTGTTAATACTTCTGTGCTGTTTACAAATATATTCAAACTGACCTATATGATCCTGAGACTAATATTTTCTGTCCTTTGAAGTCTAGAATTGTGCAGAGTGAGTTATTTGCAGCCACAAGTGCAAAATATCCCCCTTACTCGTTATTACTTCATCTCATGCCACGCACTTTTACAGAAGAAGCATAAATCATAGTAATCCTTCTCAAACCTGGGAGGTGTGTGCTTTTTTATGGATCTCTGGTGCAAATGCGAATTAAATAATTTGTGAAAGAGCTTGTATTGTAACAGGAGTGAATGATAATCACAATATCACTGCAAACTTCTATCTCCAAATAAATGTTCATACAATGTAGAAACAAGGAACTGCTGATACTGGTTTACAAAAAAAGACAAAGTGCTGGAGTAACTCAGCGGGTCAGGGCAGCATCCCTGGAGAATATGAACAAGTGACGTTTCGGGTTGGGACCCTTCTTCAGACTCACTTCAGATTCAGACAATTTATTTTCTTTTTCTTCAGTAATAGATGCCCAAACTACTTCTCTATTGTAATTGTTTCCTGGAAAATGATTTTCATGGCATTACTCTCTTAAGATGCATGAGTTGCAGTTACAGTTCCAATAAATTTGCAGCAATTCCATTTTATGACATTAAATCTTGAAAGTTAACTGTATGCCCGGGAGGTTTAGAAAACTAATTGTCCTTCACAATAATCTGCTTAAACCGCTCTTTGAATTCCTAGACCTCCCGCACCAGATCACCCATAAAGTCACCCGTGATATTATTTGAAGGAGCACATGCACTGAACCGAGGGTCAAACATTCTGGTGAAGCATTTCAGTTGACATTGCAGATGCAGTTGGAACATACTGAAGTTCAGCTGTCAGTGCTTTTGGTTCAAAGACAATCTTGGCGGAAATATTTGTCTTTTTGTCCAAGAATCTTGCAGACTTCTGTAGGAGTGTGCATTTCAGGGGAACCACTTGACAAAGAAGGGCTGGGACAATGCTCACCTTCAATTAATTGTAACAAGATAACTAAGCATATCGATCAGAAACTCCTTTCTTTAACCTAGTGTTTCATCCATGTTTATTTTTGGGTGGTTTTCCATCAATCACCTACTTTTCCAGATATTCTAGAATGTATTGCTGCACTACTTTCTACATCATGCTTTTGTGGAGCATTTCACTATTTTCAAGAGAGAGTTTGATTTAGCTCTTAGGGCTAAAGGAATCAAGGGATATGGGGAAAAAAACCAGGAACAGGGTACTGATTTTGGATGATCAGCCATGATCATATTGAATGGGAGTGCTGGCTCGAATGGCCGAATGGCCTACTCCTGCACCTATTTACTATGTTTCTATGTTTCTAGTACTGTGTTGTCTCAGGTGGAATGCTGAAAATGTGAACAAATGAGTATAGAAGTTGAGAGGTCATCTTGCGGTTCTATAAGATGTTGGGCATTTAGAGTATTGGTTTCAATTCTGGGCACCAGAATTTCTGTTATAGAAAAGACATTGTCAAGATGGAAAGGGACAGAGAAGATTTACAAGAATGTTGCCAAGGCTACAAGGCCTGAGCTATAGGGCAAGGTTGAGTAGGCTGCATCTCTATTCCTTGGAGCGCAGGAAGATGAGGGGTGATCTTATTGAGATGTATAAAATCATGAGAGGAATAGATCGGGTAGATGCACAGAGTCTCTTGTCCAGAGTAGGTGAATCGAGGACCAGAGGACATAGGTTTAAGGTGAAGGGGAAAATAGTTAATAGGAATCTTAAGGGTAACCTTTTTCACACAAAGGGTGGTGAGTGTATGGAACAAGCTGACAGAGGAGGTAGTTGAGGCTGGGACTATCCCAACATTTAAGAAACAGTTAGACAGGTCCATGGATAGGGTAGGTTTGGAGGGAAATGGACCAAATGCTGGCAGGTGACTAGTGTGGCTGAGACATGTTGGCCAGTGTAGGCAGGTTGGGCCGAAGGGCCTGTTTCCACACTCTATGATTCTGTGACTCTAAATGTTTATGAAGCAGTTGCAGAGATCCTCAGGATGTTAATCACATCAAAATGAAGGTTTAAACGAAATCATGTCCCTTTCCCGCAATGTTCCAAAGGCAAGTACTAGTCTCATCAGGAAGAAACATTATTTCCAATGATTAATAAGTTGAAAGAAATTGTGTTCTGTACCACCAACTAAGAATGTCGTGTGGAAAGCAAAGTTGTATCTGACGCATGGCTCTGTTGCATCAGTTTCTGAGTAGCTAAAGGCATGCATATAATTGGCTCTTGTTAGAATCATTGCAGGGCAGGTAAATCATAATATTACTAGCTGCTTAATGCTGATTTTATGTAATTCTGCCATTTTGGTGCTCAGGAGCTTATGCCTGCTCATCTCCGAATATGCCTGAAATTGGGTTAATGAGGAAGAATCCCCTCCAGCTCTGATTTAAGGAGATCATTTACATGCAGGTTGATTGTTTTTTTCTGTCAGATGCTTTAATTCTACAAATGTTTGTTGCTTCCCTTCGAGTTGTTATAATCTGCGGGGAGTACCGATGAATGACTTCTTGCTGATATCAAAGCTTGTGCACAACACAATTGCTCCAAGACATGGGTGCTTGAGTTGGCATTATGCTTGGAATTCAGCCAGACTGGTGGAAAACAGCAGAAGACTCTGCAAGGAAAAGAAAGAGGAAGACAGAGGCTTTCAGCAGCAGGATGCATCCATCCAAGGAATCCAATAACTAATTGTTCTACCTGAATCTCGGAGGTCATGGAACGTCCTATGAAGGGAATTGATAGAGTAAATAAACAAAGTCTTTTATCCAGAGTAGGGGAATCAAGAACCAAAGGACAAATATATAAGGTGAGAGGGGAAAGATTTAATCAGGGCCTGAGAATCAACTTTCTCACTCAGAGGCTGGTTGGTGTATGTTGCACTGTTCTGCATTCTATATTCCAGGCGGCAGGGGGGGGCGTAGCGGTAAAGTTGCTGCCTCACAGAGCTTGCAATGCCGGAGACTTGGGTTCGATCCTGACTACGGGTGCTGTCTGTGTGGAGTTTGTACGTTCTCCCTGTGACCGCGTGGGTTTTCTCAGAGATCTTTGGTTTCCTCCCACACTCCAAAGACATACAGGTTTGTAGGAAATCAGCTTGGAAAAAATGTAAATTATCCCTAGTGTGTGGTTGGATGGTGTTAATGTGCAGGGATCGCTGTTTGGTGCGGACTCAATGGGTCGAAGGGCCTGTTTCCGCGCTGCATCTCTAACTAAACTAAAATAAACTAAACTACCTCCACTGAAGTCTCCACAGACTTGGAGCTTTATTCTTATGGTATTTCTCCTTCCCCGTACAGAATACATTTACCAGTCTGCTCCAGAAGCAATGAACTCCTGTTGCTGCCCCCACCCCCATCCCATCCCATTGCCCCTGAAAAAGCACAGGCTTGTTTTGTTGAATTATTTGCAGTATTGAATCTGTCCCTAATATGCACAGCTGATGTAGAGTAAGATTAATGCTGTATTCATGCAGAGTTATGTATTTGGCAGCACTATGTTGTTATGCTGTCTGAATTATGATCAAATTGCACAGGCTGATCATGCATTTTAATTCCCAATTTTTTTTTAGAGTTTCCCAATACGGATTCCAAGTCCAAGGCCTGCTATTAGGTTATACCCTGCCTTAAACATTGGAAACGGCATGGTTTCCACGCAATTCTTCAAACAAAGCCCTTTAGTGTATAAGTGGCTCTGAAAATAACTGGCATAAAAATATGTAGTATTGTTATAATACCATGTCGAGGAACACAAAAGAGTGTAAGGCTGTTTGATTCTTCACATGCTAATACTTGACTCGGAACTTATGATATATTTATATGCCTGTGACAGCTGGCACTAGACAAGCTAGGAATATACAGATGTGTTTATTGTTCACACGGTTTAGCAATCTACCCATCAGATTTGCTGATCCCCTTGTGGTGTTAAGCACCGGAGATTGCCACGCTAAGTCAACTGGTGATAATGTGCCAAAAACACACATTCAGACATTCTCTTGTTAAAAATAACAGGAGGAAAGTCATGTTGTCAAAAATTGAGTTAAATGTCCTCTCATCACATATGAATGTTAACCAATGCAAAGCCTCCACACTGGATCCCCAAATTCATTTAACTATCCTACTTATTCTCACTTTGTCCACTTCTGTTCAAATGTAATCATTGGGATTACACTCTAGATTTCATGAACAAAAGTGTTTGTCATTTTTTTGTTGTGCACATGAGATGGAGAGAAATATAATTTCCTTCCAAAGCAACAAAGATTTGTCAGAGCAAAATAGTAACTGCAAGTGTTAGCTAGTATGAATAATAAGATGTAGATTCCAGAGGGCATAGGTTTAAGGTGAGGGGAGAGATATTTAACAAGAACCTTTTTGCACAAAGGGTGGTGGGTGTATGGAATGAACCGTGGGAGGAGGTAGTTGAGGCAGGTACTATCGCAATGTTTAAGAAACATTTAGACAGGTACTTGGATAGGATGGATTTAGAAAGATATGGGCCTAATGCAGGCAGGTGGGACTAGTGTAGATGGGACATGTTGGTCAGTGTGGGCAAGTTGGGCTGAAGGGCCTGTTTCGAATAGCTGTATGACTCTATGACTCTATGAGATTAGCTTCTTTTGTGTCCTTAATTTTGGTATGAAGAGCAATAATTCATGATAGAAATAGTATAATGACGGAATCGAACCAAAATTGTTAGTACGTACTGTGTTAAGAAAAACATTGAACTTTTAATAAACAATATATTGAACTAATTATGGTTGTAAGTTGAAAATATTTATTTTAATTAGGGAGATGTAACCCTTTAAAATGGATCACAGATTACTATGCAATCCAATTCCAAAAACAAAGAAATCAGAGCATATAATGGATTGCGTGTGTCATTCCAATCCTCTATGTGGCTTATTTGCTCATGTAAGGAGGCACGTGGAGTACTGTTCAACAGCTTACAACTCACAACTGCATGCCACTTCCAGCATTATGGACAATATGTCTGTATCTGCAATGGTGATTATGAGGCTTTTTCAGCATTATTTTGGACACATTCACCCTTGAAACCCATTTCAGGTTGGCCCTCTTTAAATAATATGGGGTGGCGCAGTGACACAGTGGTACCTCATTGCTAAAGTGAGTGATTGAGCCTTGAGCCTTTGAGTTCTGGCAAAGATGCCACTCCTTTGCGACACCTAGAGTCATACAGTGATACAGTGTGGAAACAGGCCTTTCGGCCCAACTTGCCCACACCGGCCAACATGTCCAAGCTACACTAGTCCCACCTGCCTGCATTTCGACCATATCCTTCCAAACCTGTCCTATCCATGTGCCTGTCTAACTGTTTCTTAAATGTTGTGACAGTTGTATGAACACCTCTTGTACGAACAGCTCTAAAATAATGGCAGATTGCGGCTTCTTCTTGGATATGTGACCAGAGCCATACTGAGCCCAAATAAGAGGAACTCCATGGTGGCAGATTTTCTTTTTGCTGCACCCTTTTTCGGAGTCCGCTGACAGCATTCTGCTAATGTCAGGCCTGAGCTGGCTCACGATGCGTGATTCATGAGGCCAACTTTGCAAAACCTTGTCATGTCTTTCCCAGAATGGCTTGAACAACTACACAGAACTTAATTACAAAATGTATTTACAGAATACCTTCCCAACATTTTCACAGTAGCAGCATTAAAACACACAAAAGCTTTTGAACCTAAACTGAGTTCTTCATATAAATTCTTCAAAAGTTCTAGATAGTCATCTGCATGCAGAAGGACAACGCCTTGTTTGCAATATTAAATAATCCCCCAAATAGTTGAATTACCTTCCCAATAGCACGTACCTAATTTTCAAAAACATTTGTGGGAATAAATAATGGGGAAACAAACAGTGAACTTTTAACCGATTGTTTTAAATTACAATAGCTTGTTTTCACAGATATTAGAATTGGAGTCATTATTGGAGTTAGAATTGCTCATAAAGAAAAAATATTGAAAATCTGTCCCAAGATTTTATTTGGGCACACATTACACATGTATAAAAAAAATCACTGATCAGCATTCACAAAGTTATATTACCTTAACTCTTTAAATGGTCAGAAGGATTTTCCAGTGCCCTGCTTTAGAAGATGGCAAATCTATTTTATAAGTACCATTGTTAATGTGTTAAGCTCACAATTCATTTTGATCAAGGCATTAAATGCCATCAGCTTTGAGAGAAAAGCCTGAATTAGATATCAATATTGTCCATGAGATTAAATTTAATACACTGCATTGTAATTAGGAATTTAGAATCAGAAGGTGAATGTGAAGCCAAGCTGATTTCCATAACCCACTGATGCTACTCATTTTGTAATTAGTAAAGAAATTGCTGCCAAATTCATGTGTGATGTTCCATTTTTTTCAGCCAGTTTCCAACCACCCCATGGGTGAAGAAAATCTCCTTCTCAAATGCCCTCTAAATTTGTCCCTTTTCTACCCCTTATCCCAAATTAATGCTGCTTTAAAAAAAGGGGAAGTTGGGAGACTATGCATCAGTTTTCATTGGTGGGACAGTGGTGGAGAGAGTTAGCAGCATCAAAGTCCTGGGCATTAACATTTCAGATCACCTATCCTGGACCCTGAACATAGATATAATCATAAAGTAGGTATGCCAGTGCCTCTACTTTCTTCAAAGCTTAAAGAGATTTGGCTTGTTACCAAAAAATAATAGAAAGTATCCTGACTGGTTGTAAAGACTTTGTACGACAATTCCAATGCAAAAGAACATAAGAGGCTGAAGAGAGTGGTGGACTAAGCCCAGTCCATCATGAGTACAGCTCTCCCCACTATGGAAACTATGTACGTCAGGTGCTGCCTCAAGAAGATGGCATCTATCATCAAGGATTCCCACCATAATATCCATGCCCTCTTCTCACTGTTAGCATCGGGCAGGAGGTACAGAAGCCGGAAGGCGCACACCAACAAGTTCAGGAACAGCTACAGTACTTTCATATAACTATCAGGTTCCTGAACAAACCTGCACAACTCTAATCCTGCCTTGATAATGAAACATGAACAACCTCTGTCAGTCACTGCTGAGGACTTGTTTTTTTTTTCTATCTGTGCTTTGCAAATTTGTGTTTTGCACCAATGTCCTCTTTTTTTGCAGTCTCATTTATTTTTCTTGCAGAATTTTGTACAATTTATGTATAATTCATGTATAATTCACATTTTTGTATGACTGTCTGAGTCTATGCATCTGTGATGCTGATGCAAGAAAAAAAATCACTGTCCCTAACTACAACACACTCAGGTTAATTTGACTTGACTTGCCCTTTGATATTAAACACCGCTGCAATGGAGAAAAGTTTCATACTGTTAACCTTATCTATGCCTCTTATAATTCAATATACTTATATAAGGTCCTCCTTAGCCTCCTCTGAGGAAAGCAAGCCCAGTGTACCCAATCTATTCGCATGACAACATCCTGGTGAATCTGCTCAGCACCCTTTCTATTCCACCATATCTTTCCTCCGCATTCGTCTATTTGGTGACCAGGCTAATGCAGGCAAGTATCCCATAAGCCTTTTTAACCAACTCATCGACTTATGCTGCCACCTTCAGGGATCCTTGATGTTCTACACAAAGGTCCTTCTGTTTCTCAATATTCCCCAGGGCCCTGCCATTTATTGTCCTCGTCTTTTCATAATGTCACTGGTAGACAAGATTAATGAAAATGTTAAAGCATTTTTCTCAGCATATTCAGGGCAGGGGGGAATCAAGGAGAGAGTAGGGTCCATTAGGGATGAAAGTGGCAATCTGTTCATGGGGCCAGAGAGATGGAGGTGAGGTCTTTAGAAAGATACAGCATGGAAATGGGCCTTTAGTTCACCACGCCAAACATCAATCACCCGTTCACACTAGTTCTATGTTATCCCACTTTCGCATCCACTCTCTCCACATTATGAGCAATTTATAGGGGCCAATTAACCTTCAGACCCACACTTCTTTTGAATGTGGCAGGAAACCTATGTTGTCACAGGGAGGACTCCAACAGCACTCAAGGTCAGAATCAACTCTCCCAATACGCCACCGCGCCCTAGATTTCTAAGGTGAAATTTCATGGTATTCTGCAGTTATTCATTTTAGCACCAATAGATACCTTCAAATCATGGTAATCATACAATCATTAATAAGTCCAACAAAATGTAGGCACGAAACACATTTTTTTTAAAGACATATGCCTCTGAACTGCTCATGAGAAAAGAGTACCTGGCAAAATAAGTGGAATTTACAAATCATTTTTCCACATAAGTAAAAGGCTAGAACGTAGAGTACTGGGGACCATCAAGGATAAACACAAAAAGCTGGAGTAACTCAGTGGGACAGGCAGCCCCTGGAGTACTGTGTGCAGTTTTGGTCTCCAAATTTGAGGAAGGATATTCTTGCTATTGAGGGCGTGCAGCGTAGGTTTACTAGGTTAATTCCCGGAATGGCGGGACTGTCATATGTTGAAAGACTGGAGCGACTAGGCTTGTATACGCTGGAATTTAGAAGGATGAGAGGGGATCTTATCGAAACGTATAAGATTATTAGGGGGTTGGACACATTAGAGGCAGGAAACATGTTCCCAATGTTGGGGGAGTCCAGAACCAGGGGCCACAGTTTAAGCATAAGGGGTAGGCCATTTAGAACAGAGATGAGGAAAAACTTTTTCAGTCAGAGAGTTGTGAATCTGTGGAATTCTCTGCCTCAGAAGGCAGTGGAGGCCAATTCTCTGAATACATTCAAGAGAGAGCTAGATAGAGCTCTTAAGGATAGCGGAGTCAGGGGGTATGGGGAGAAAGCAGGAACGGGGTACTGATTGAGAATGATCAGCCATGATCACATCGAATGGCGGTGCTGGCTCGAGGGGCCGAATGGTCCTACTCCTGCACCTATTGTCTATTGTCTAAAGAATGGGTGATGTTTAGGGTCGAGATATGGAAACTGGCTCCTGAATGATGAGGGCATAGATAAAGTGCTAAATAAATACTTCACATGAAGGAAGAGGATGCTTCCAAAGTAACAGTGAAGGAGAGAGTTCAGAAAATGGACACATTAAAAATTATAATATGGTGATTTTAGAAAAAGCTGGCTGAATGCAAAGTAGGTAAGTCAGTAAGACAAGATAGGATGCATCCTAGGATTTTGAGGAATATCCAGACAGAAATTGTGGGAGCACCATTATAATCTTCCAATTCTCTTTCGATACAGGGTGGTATTCTGGAAAGTAGCAGATATTAGTTCCTTTTTTGAAAAAAAGAGCAATAAGGATAAGCCCAGCAATAGAGACACAAGGGACAAAGTAAATGCTAGAATCTTTGAGTAGAACATAAAGTGCTGGATTACTGCAGCAGGTCAGGCAGCATCTGTAGAGAGAATGAATAAGCAGTGTTTCAGTTCTCTTCCGACTTTGAAGAAGTTCTCTTTCTCTCTCTGAGCTTTGTATTTTACTCAAGGGCCCAGCATCTGCAGATCCCTGTGTCCCCATTTCACTGCTCCACTACGAAACCTTCTCAAAGTATGCCCACTTTGACAAATTTACCCTCCTCTCTCTGACAATCTGAAGAATTGTCCCAACTCCAAATATCACCAATCCATTCCCTCCATAGATGCTGCCTAATCTGCTGAGTTACTCCAACACTTTGCACTAAGTGCAGCAAAGACAGGCTAATATTAGTGGTGGAATAGCTTTTAGAAATATTGAAAATGGACAGGAATAATAGTAATCTGGAATAAGATTGATACTTTAAGGTAAGCCAGCACAAAATTGTTGAGGGCAACTTGTTTAACCAATGTGATAGAATTTTTGATGAAACATCAGATAAAATTGAGGATGGTGACACATAAGGGAGTGGGCAATGGTATGGTAAATGAAATGAAATGAAATGTGAGAAAATTGAAATTGTAAAAGTTGGCAAGAAAAATGAAAAGGAAGCACGTTATCTAGATTGTAAGAGATTGAACTCAGATGCAGAGGGATCTTGGTGTCAGAGTGCATGGTTTGCCGAAGAATGGTTTTTAAGTACAGCAATCAATTAGCAAGTCACAATATTATTCACTTAATGTTAATGGAATTGACGACAAAAGTAGTAAGGTTATCTTTCAGTTATATAGGGCATTAATGGAGTCATCTAGAATAATGTGTATGATATTGGTGACTTATTTTAGGAATAATGCTAATGCATATGAAGCAGTTCAATGTAGATTTGTTAGATAGATACTTGAAATGGGGAGATTATCTTAAGAGCAAAATATTGAACAGGCTTGGTTTGATGGCTAGAAGCGTAAGTGAGGACTTCAGACTTCAGACTTTAGCAATATAGCATGGAAACGGGCTCTTCAGCCCGCCGAGTCTGCACCGACCAGCGATCACCCCGTACACTAGCACTATTCTACACACTAAGGACAATTTACAATTTTTACCGAAGCCAATTATCCTACAAAAGTGTATGTCTTTGGAGTGTGGTAGGAAACTGGAGCACCCAGCCAAAAACCCACACTGTCCCAGGGAGAACGTACAAACTCCATTCAGACAACACCCACAGTCAGAATTAAATCCGAGTCTCTGGCGTTGTAAGACAGCAACTCTATCGCTGTGCCACCGTGCCGCCCTGAAATGAAATCTCTCTTTCCATTGTTTCCACTTACTTGGTATGTTCTGAACAGGATATATGTGGAGATGATGTTCTTCCTGCAGAAAAACTGGAACTAAAGGTTTAAAAATAAGAGGTTGCTCTTTTTAGATAGAGGTGAGGAGACTTGTGGGTTATGTCTTTGGAACTCTCTTCCTCAAAGGGTAGTGGAAGCAGATTCTCTAAATATTTTTTATGGCAAAGGCGAATAAGTACGATTAACACAGACTTAAAATGCTTTAGTAGGCAAAAGGGAATGTAAAGTTAAAGTTCCATCAGATCAGTCATGAACTTATTAAATGGTGGAGTAGGCTTGAGGGGCCAAGTTTACTCTGGCTCTTAATTCATTTATTTAGAAAACATAGTACAGAAACAAGGACTTTCCTGCCTGTTTTAAACTTGGGCCGAATGGCCTCCTCCTGCATCTACTTTTCTATGTTTCTATGTTTCTATGATATATTCGAACCATGTAAATCTGAAATTATAATTGAATCTGATTACAGTCTACAAGGTTTCATTTAAATGCAAGCCTATAGAGTTTGATCAAGAGTTCAAAAAACAAAAAAAAATGTGACCAATAAATCTGATGTGTTTTGACTTGTCATCAAAGAAACGCATGAACATTTCACCGTGCCATTTCTTTGTGGATCTTTGTGCTTTTACAGATGGAGGGGGTTTGTGCAAGGTGTTCATTGTCTTTGTCCCCTGTACCCAAATATACATACTATGGTTTTGTTCTTAACTTGCAACAAGTGTAAAGAACTTCAGCACAGAAACCTTAGCAGATTTTGAAACATCTGGATAGTCAAATTGTAAGCTAGTGTTTTCCATGTAGTGGTTTTGAGGTGGGACAATAAATCACCCATCTCTTACTTGTTGATGATCTAATGAAACACTGGCTTGGTAATCATGCCATTTCATATACGCTTGTTTATATTTACCCATTTAACCAAACGACCGTGCTGTCTTTCTACATTCTCTATATTGTTGGCATATTTCCTGCAAAATTCTTCATAAACTATAATATAAATTTATGTTTGTTTTGAATATTACTCTTACATAATGTCTTGTAACATAGGAATGCAGAACACAATGTTAAACAATCAGTGAAAATTAATTCATGAAGGTTTTCCTTGGTCAGTACTTCCAGCAAAATTATAAATGATCATTTCCCAGAAATATTTTTTGGAAGAATTAAAGCACTTTGCAATCTGTTAAGTATTGTTGGCAAAGTAGGGAAAGGGAGGTGCTCATTTGCACAAATCCAGGTCTCACAGAATGTTGTGATCACATCATCTGTTCTAGTTGAGAAAGTTTGCCAAGACATTGGAAGAGCTCCTCTTGATCCCCTTTGAATTATGTGATGGGATATTGTGTGCTGCTTGTGAATGGTATATGCTTGGGTCAACAGGTTTATTCAACACGCTACACCATTTATCAACGAGGCAGACACTCTTTACTGCACTAAAATTCATCAAGGCTACTTTGTTGTTTTTGCTGTGGAATTGAAGCTGGAATTGAAGCTGTGACTTTGCAGCTCGGAGTCAAGAATCTTACCAATTCCAATATACACTTCTAAGTGAGATGTATGGAAGAATATTTATTTTCAGATCTACTTAAGCCACCTTCATAACCTTTTTTGGTACATCGATGACTGGCTGAATTGGAGCTGATTTTTACTTTTGACCATATCTGGATCATTTCATCTGCAGCCAATGACATTTTCAAATGGTCCATCACTAACTCTTTTGCACTCCAATCAACCTATCTATATATTTCTTGAGAAAGTTAATTAATATTTTTTTTCCACACATAGATTCCTTTTCAGGGCTCTCTCTATTTCCCCTCCTTGTCTTCGTCTGCTCTGTTCTTTGCCCCAACCCCCCACCCCCGTTTTCCCTTTACAATGGATTTTCTTTCTTCATCACAGTAAGATTCCACCAAGACTCTGCCTCAATGTTCTCCACTTTCAGTCTTCCATCTCCTACCATTTTGTTGCAACTCTCACTGCTGAACTCATTTTCCTTCATTATGCAATTCTGAAAGAACAGCCTGGAACACTCCCCAATCAACCCCAACATAACCTCATATTTCCAATGCCCCAATGCCCTTTTAGAAGCAACACTGCCCTTTTACACACTCAATTCCCATTGTCAATAGCCGAATCACTCTTTACAGGCAAGGCAGTGATTTTGTATGCTGTATTTAATGATCATGATACGATCAGCCATGATCGCATTGAATGGCGGTGCTGGCTCGAAGGGCTGAATGGCCTACTCCTGCACCTATTGTCTATTGTCTATCTCTGCTGGACCTTTGTCTTCAAATATAATTACAATCCCTGCTATCAACCAATTTATTTCTATGAGAGTGGGACAAGAGTTTATTCTGCTAGAATCAGGCATGGACTCAGTGGGTTGAATGTTCTCCCCTGTGTGGTAATAAATCCTCAACCTAGTTGAGTTTAGTTGTGTTTAGTTTAGTTTAGTTTAGTTTAGTTGAGTTTAGTTTAGTTTAGTTTAGTTTAGTTTAGTTTAGTTTAGTTTATTGTCACATGTACCGAGAAACAACGAAAGGCTTTTGTTACATGCTAACCAGTCAGCAGAAAGGCAACACGTGATTATGATCGAGCCATCCATAGGGTACAAGTACATGATAAAGGGAATAATGTTTAGTGTAAGATGAAGTCCAGACTGGCAGAATATGGCAGTAAAATCCAACATAAGTGCAAGATACGGAATCGTATGTCTTAGCTCGGCAAAGTACAGCCTTCAAAACTCAACAGTTCATTGACCATGCATGATGATTCATCCATTTTCACTCAAATCATGTTTAAGTGGAGAGTTAAATACTATTTGGCATTAATTAATTTGAGCCTGAATTACCTAGTCTGTTGACTCAGATTCAGAGGCATCCACTGACGAGGTAGATCTTTCAGGCAGGCTTCCTACTGTTTGCTCTCAATCCCCTTTTTGTTGCCATGAGAGGAGGAAGCTCAAGTCAACTCAAATCATGTGCACCCCAAGGCTATCTGCAATATAAGATAGAAACATCTGTAGTGTGAGACAGAAGCAGGATGTGAGGAGGAAGAGAGTTACAGCCACTGTGATATGGCGGTCATTGGGATACACCAACCACAGGGAGTCAAACATTCAATGGTACGCACGAACCACTGGGAGTCGGCAAAAACTGGGATACACCAGCCACTGGGATACACTAATCACTGGGATACAGTATTGACTGGGATATACTAATCACTGGGATACAGCATTCACTGGGAAACACCAGCCACTGGGATACAGCATTCACTGGGGTACAGCATTCACTGGGATACAGCATTCACTGGGATACAGCATTCACTGGGATACAGCATTCACTGGGATACACTAGGCACCGGGATATGACAGCCACTGGGATACACTAGCCACTGGGATATGATGGCTACTGGGATACAGCAGTCACTGGGATACAGTAATCACTGTGATATAGTAGCTATGGGGAGTCAGCATTCACTGGGTTACATTTTTTTTAAATATCAAAAAATACTTTATTCAAGTAATAAATATTTACAAAACATCTTCTTTTCAACAACCCTTCCGACATTTCCGGAGGTTACACGTTCAATACAGGTATTCATTTCCAAATTTACACCAAAATTTACACAGAATCCCTGCCCCCCATGTCCAGCAGCGGAAGGACCCTAGACTCTGGTCCTCCCCATAGGGCCTTGGCGTTGGCTGCACCGAGCTTCAGTGCGTCCTTCAGCACGTACTTCTGGGTTACATTAACCACTGCAGGACCTCGTTGAAACTTACCGACTAGTGAATGGCCTGGTTAGAGTGGATGCAAAGAGGATGCTTCCACTAGTGGGAGAGTCTAGGACCAGAGGGCATAGCCTCATAATAAAAGGACGTAAATTTTGGAAGGAATTTGAGGAGGAATTTGTTTAATCAGAGGGTGGTGAATCTGTAGAATTCATTGCCACAGATGGCTCTGGAGGCCACGTTATTGGGTATTTTTAAGGCGGAGATTGACAGATTCTTGATCAGGAAGGGTGTCAAGTTACAGGGAGAAGGCAGGACAATGGGGTTGAGAGGGAATGTTTAATCAGCCATGATTGAATGATGGAGTAGACTCGATGGGCTGAAGGGTCTAATTCTGCTCCTATGACTCATGAATATGAGTCAGCAATCTATGGGATACACCAGCCACGAGGATACAGCATTGACTGGGATACTCCAACCACTGGGATACTCCAACCACTAGGATATACTAGCCATTAGGAAATTGTGCAGAATGGGACCAAGGGTGGATGCCTTGTCATTCAGATGCCACTTTGATCATCTTAGGGAGAGAATTGTAAAGGAGAACGAATGTCCTCTCTGCAAGGAATTAGGAGAATCTCAAGTCACACGTTCAGCAGGGAGCTGATTGCTCTACAGAACATTCTTAGAAAGTACGTTCTGCTCAAGAGAGGAACAGCTAATGGAAAAAAATATATTGAAAAAATCAAAATTGCCACTTTCCTAAATGAACAGGAAGTGTGATCATGTGGAAACGACATCATTATGTATAAAATCATGAGGAATAGATTGGGTAGATGTGCAGAGTCTCTTGCCCAGAGGAGGGGAACTGAGGACCAGAGGCCATAGGTTTAAGGTGAAGGGGGAACGATTTAATAGGAATCTGAGTGGCAGCTTTTTCACACAAAGGGTGGTGGGTGTATAGAACAAACTCCCAGAAGAGGTAGTTGAGGCAGGGACTATCCCACCATTTAAGAAACAGTTTGACAGATACATGGATAGGACAGGTTTGGAGGAATATGGACCAAATGCGAGCATGTGGGACTAGTGTAGCTGGTTGGCTGATGTGGGCAAGTTGGGCCGGAGGGCCTATTTCCATGCTGCATGACTCTATGACTCCATTATCAAAAATATAATAACAACTTTATTGAGAAATTAATTCTTATAAATTTGATCTAAAAAAAAGTAATTACTATGAATATAATTTACTATGAATATCATTGTCTATAAGATTTCACTAAAGGACCGCATGAAAGATTAACATGGAATTTAACAGCATAGTTTTAGATAATTTACCGTATCTGTTCTCTGCATATTTTTTTAAACCATTTTAGTTTATCTCACCCTAATGGCATATCATATAAGAACAAAAATACTTAAATTTTCTTAATGATTTTTGCAATCAACCGATTTGTTTTAGAAGCATTTGGCTGATGCAGATATTTGCATTTTTACATGTTAAATGCAGCAAAAAAGCAGCTAATAAAAATTAAACCATATGCTCATTTCTGTTTTTACTACCTCGAAATAAAAGGAGATGATTTACTGGCTCCAAATTTCTGTGTTCCTGATTTTCTGCAACAGCTTTAATAGGGACACTCGTGATATTTTTATAAAACACCTCAGCAAGGGTTAATTTTGCATGACGTTCATGCAACTCCATTTAACTATGATTTTTTGGTTTTTTGGTTTATATTGTAGTTTCTTTTTGCATCTTAAGCCTATACAATTGCCACCAATATGGACATATCAAATTGATGAACTTGACTTTCAGATACCCCAAATGAATCGCCATGCCATGTCACAGACTGTAAGTCAGAGCAAGTGAAGCCAACATGGCAGTTGTTTAAATTACTCGACAGAATCACGGATTTACCAATTGAAATGTACCAGAACACGTCTCATTGGATTTGAAGTAGTGTGATGTCATTGCAAGATGTCCGACTTGTCATACAAATTGCTTGCATTTTTACCTTTTTTGCCCCATGTTGTAAATGGTTTAGTAAATTTCTCCAGCCTGTCTGTGCTCCTTCTGCAAATTCCCAAGAGGCTTCAGAGGAGACTTGCTCATATCTTGGAAATAAAGACAAGCCAGATGGGATGGCACGTACAAATTGCCACTCAGGGTTGGAATCCCAAACCCAGCTAACCCGATTCTCCGCACAGATGGAGAGTGTGCCGTATCATTGCCAGCTAAAGAGTATGGGTCGTGTCTCCTTTATTGTGGCTGAAAATGAGTATCTGTAGGGCACAGGCAGACAGCAGGCACACCTTACACCCTTTAACATATAAAGTCCTTTTGGCATTTATTATCTTTGCAAGGATTGAACTGCTGGGCGACATTTGCATCTGTAAGCAATGCCTGCGTGTGTGCAGAATTTCAAACTTGTTATTACCATAATAGCAGTGATGCTGCCAGTTACAAAGGTTTCCCTCCCACCTGCTGCACTGCTGCCAGACATGCTACAACAGTTCTAAATAGGCTCAGTTATTGTAAGGCTCATTCTGCCTTTTGTCTGCAGGTGTATTGCTGTCCATATGGCTTTTTACTGAAAAGATCTGTACAGAAGACTGAAAACTCCTGGCTCTTTGTGTCTGCACCCATCTGGGTGGGAACATAAGGCTGACCCTGACTAAAGGTAATCTGACTTGTCATGTTTATTTGTTTTCATTTTCTTAATCTTCATCACCCTCCCCCCCCTCCCCCCCTCCCCCCCCTCCCCCCCCTCCCCCCCTCCCCCCTCCCCCCCCCTCATCCCCCCACCCCCCACTAAATGCAGCTACTTCGATCTGATTTATGCTTTGTCTTGAATGTGAAATCTGAATATGGAAACAAACAAAATATTGTTGCTAGGTTGTGTAGGATAGATGCCAGCAAAAAATCGATTTGCAATTTTAAAGCAAGAGTTTGTTTCAGTAAGGATAACCATGGAATGATCAAATTGTTTTAAAAACCATCTGCCTCACTAACAACTTTAAGGAAGGATATGTGACATACTTACCCACTCGAGCCTTTTGTGTCTCCAGCCTCATCTTTGAAGTTATATCGTAGCTGACCCATCAGATCCTGGCAACCACAGTTGTATAATAAATGTTGGGAATGCAAGCAACATCCATGAATAAATATATATCTTTGATCACCTGATCTAATAATATTACTCTGTCGTTTGCAACAAACAGCTAAATAAATTGCCTTGTGTGTAACACTCCTCCCCTTGAATTTACCTGTATTTGGAACATTAATAAATCTTACAGACACGAACTTGCTTAAAATAAATCTCACATAACTTAGTATTTCAGAGCGACAATCTTTTATGTTAAAAAGTGATCTAAATTGTTCACTGCAGTCAAAATTTTAAACATATTCTTGCTTTGGTGTCAAACATTGACATGACTAGGGTATTAGTCTGGTGCTTGAATTGCAACTAATGCTTCCACATAATTGCAACATGGTTATTTGGTGGGTGCATCTCTTCATTGTTATCTATCCCCATTTTGTATGTTCAGTACAGGAATAATTTTAGTAATAAATTCACTTGAAAATCTTTTGAAGTACGGCAGTGTCTTCAAACCACTTCCTTTCGGGTCACTTTGTATCAATTGAGCTTTGTCCAATATGTCACTGAGTGCATGGTGTTTAAGGGTTCAGACTGCTATTGCTCTGTAAGTAACAACCCGTGATAAGTGAGGTGTCCCAACTGTGTGTCATGTGATCAAAGCGGAAGAGCATGCAGAGATGATTCCTACAGCTGAGAAATGCTTGCAGAACACTTCCTCCTTTCCTATTGCACTGCTGACTATTACAGAATCAACCCACAGGGTGATTTTCAAATCTCTTCTATAAAACTCCAAAAACAAACTCAAAACTGATCCCTCCCATCCAGACTTATGCCATCTCCAAAACAGGCACGGGTTTTCTTCTAAGAACATCCCATCACTTGATGGCATGGTGGTGCATTTGGTAGAGCTGCTGCCTCACAGTGCCAGAGACCTGGGTTCAATCCTGACCTTGGGTGCTGTCTGTGTAGAGTTTGTATGTTCTTCCTGTGACTGTGTGGGTTTCCTCCAGTTGCTCCGGATTCCTTCTAAATCCCAAAATGTGTGAGATTTTAGGCCTCTCTAAATTGCCCCTAGTGTGTAGGGAGTAGATGGGAACTAGTGTAAGCGGATGCTCAATGGTCAGCATGGATTGGGTGGGACGAAGGGCTTGCTTCCATAATTTATCTTTCAATCAATCAATCAATCAATCAATCAATCACTGAGGAGAAAGGAGCTAAGGAAGGAGCAAAGCCAAGCCCCAACTGAGAAGAATATAGCCCATCAGGCTTATGGTAAAAACTATAAAAGGCATATCAAGTTCATGTTGCGACTTCTTCAAGGAATGAAGAAAAATGCACATTATCAAATGGACAATAAATAGCTCTGTGACATCGCGTAAGGATCTGTAACCTCATTATCTGTTTGATGTGAATACCATCCCAATATTTGTGACATGGTGACCATGTAAACGTTCAACAATGAATACAGGACTTGGTGAATACTGGGACCATAGACTTATCATATCATATCATATATATACAGCCGGAAACAGGCCTTTTCGGCCCTCCAAGTCCGTGCCGCCCAGCGATCCCCGTACATTAACACTATCCTACACCCATTAGGGACAATTTTTACATTTACCCAGCCAATTAACCTACATACCTGTACGTCTTTGGAGTGTGGGAGGAAACCGAAGATCTCGGAGTAAACCCACGCAGGTCACGGGGAGAACGTACAAACTCCTTACAGTGCAGCACCCGTAGTCAGGATCGAACCTGAGTCTCCGGCGCTGCATTCGCTGTAAAGCAGCAACTCTACCGCTGCGCTACCGTGCCGTAACTTCTCGCAGAAGTTAAAGAGAATAAATACAGGATAACTATTCTGCTGGACTGTTTTCATTGGACATTATTTGCTAATCTTCTCTGCAAGGTAAGAGAGTATCATGGATGAGGAGTGTTTGCCAACTGTGTGTTACTGGGTTTATCAACCAGAGGTTTGTCTAAAACTCAGACATGGTCATTCAAATCCCACCAAGACATTAGGTAATTCAGTTCATTGAATAATCTGGAATAAAACACAGGCATTATATTATGAAACCATCAGATTGTTGTGATAGCTAATCTTGTTCATTGACATATTATGACAAAATCAGGATGAAATCTTCATTACTTCATCATTCTGTCTGGACATAAGTTCAGACCTACAGCAACGTGTTCAACTGTTAATTGCAGTATGAAATAGGCCTGGTAGTTTACCACACAGTTGTAAGCGATTCATGAAGAACTTTCATCATTAACGTTCATCATTAATTTCATAGGAAAAAAATGTTCATATCAGAGATGGTGACACAATGATATACATGTAGAGGGAAAGGCTCTTGGAATCCTTGATATTGGCTCTGCACCCTAAAAACTTGGATTGCAAAATCTCCATATTAGATAAATAAACCTTCGACCCCTACTGAATTGTTATATGCCCATGTTGAAGAACATTTGGAAAATAAATTGAAGTAAAGTAATTTCATAGAGAGATGGAGCATGGAAACAGGCCCTTGGGCCCATTTACACTAATCCATCACTAATCAAATCCAACTTTATTTTCTCTACATTGTTACCAATTTACCCCAAATTCCACAACTCACCTACATAAAAGGGGCAATTTATAGTGGCCAAATAACCTCCCGACCTGCATGTCTTTGGGATGTGGGGGGAAACCGGAGCACCCAGAGCAAACCCACACGTGGTCACAGGGAGAACATGCAAACTCCACACAGATAGAACCTGAGATCAGGATTGAACCTGGATCTCCAGCGCTCAAGAGTGAGCACATAGAATCTACTCTGGGTAGAGGTAATGCAGCACTGCTCTGGACTGCAACCTCAGCAATCTATTAGTTGTGCATGCACCTAACCTAGACAGCGCTTGCAGAAATGAACACTCAATAAGCCAAATCTGGAGAAGTTCAGTCTTCATGTAGAGGATTACAACCTTCGCCATGTTGTGAGGCAGTACCATTGCACTGAATAGGATAAATTCATGAGTGATCATGCAGCCTAAAACTGGGCATTCTGGAGTCACTCTGGATTGTCAATAGCAGCAGATGTTATAGCAGCCCAATCTATTGCAAAGCCTGGTGTGTCCCTCACTTAACCAAACCATTAGGCCTGGGGACCAACGCAGATTCAATTAAGAATGTGGAAAGAAAATGAAACTTTAGGCAGAAACCGTTAAGATGGGCAGCTGGATAAACAGAAGAAAGTCAAAAAATAACCTTTTTGTCATTTCCAAGCTTGGACTCCTACAAGATCCTCATAAAATATTTTTCCTATTTCTTCCCAAGAAGTAAGTGGATAGCATTCTATGACACGACCTAACTACTCTGCATACTTTTAATGCAACAGGTGTAAAATTGACCAGTGGCATTGAAAATTATGTTTGAAACTTCAGAGGTTTAAACATATACAAATCTGGCTTATGTCATTTATGTGAACATTTGAAAAAGCCAAGACAGTAAAAGACAAATGAGCATGGCAAGTGATCGTGAAAAGTTTTTCAATATAAGTTATTTCATCAGAAATTTCCTAATTAAAGTGTGATGGTTCAAATTTGGAGCAGAATTCTATAACCCATGGTGGATCTTACATGCTAGCTAGTGAAGTAATATTATGGCATGTCTAACATTTTTGTTAACTATGTTTTGTTTCGCTTCCTAGTTAACATTAAGGGCAGAACTTCCAGATGTGTTGGACTTCAAAATGAAGAGCATTATGCTGTCCATTAGATATCAGCTCTTCCGGAGGCTTTGATTTCTGAAACTATACTTAGCTCTTTAAAGTGTCGGTACTTTAATAGGGGCTGTTTGCTTACAGCAATGTTTATTGGGGCTTTTGCAACAGTCTGGCAAAGTTATAGCAGCAGAGCCAAAGCAGCTCCAACAAACGTCCCATCCATAATTTTAAATGATTTACTTCCTTAAAAATAAATTAGATCATGCATCAAAAAAAAATAATCGTTTATGATAATTGTGGGTTGGTTAAATTTGTGTACAGGAGATACAAGGAACTGCAGATGCTGGTTTACAAAACAAGACATAAAGTAACTGGGTGCAGTTTTGGTCTCCTAATTTGAGGAAGGACACTCTTGCTATTGAGGGAGTGCAGCGTAGGTTCACCAGGTTAATTCCCGGGATGGTGGGACTGAAATATGATGAAAGAATGGATCGAATGGATCGACTTATATTCATTGGAATTTAGGATGAGAGGGGATCTTATAGAAACATATAAAATTCTTAAGGGATTGGACAGGCTAGATGCAGGAAAAATGTTCCCGATGTTGGAGGAGTCCAGAACCGGGGTCACAGTTTAAGAATGAGGGGTAGGCCATTTAGGACTGAGATGAGGAAAAACTTTTTCACCCAGAGAGTTGTGAATCTGTGAATTTCCCTGCCACGAAAGGCAGTGGATGCCAATTCACTGGATGTTTTCAAAATAAAGTTAGAATTAGCTCTTAGGGCTAAAGTAATCAAGGAATATGGAGAAAAAGCAGGCACGGGATACTGATTTTAGATGATCAGCCATGATCATATTGAATGGCGGTGCTGGCTTGAAGGGCCGAAGGGCCTACTCCTGCACCTATTTTTCTATGTTTTTATGTTTCTATGACCTTATACAGCCCAGTACAGTATTACCATACCCAATCACATCCTCGATTAGCAAGAGTACAGAAGTAGTCTACTGAGACCGCATGCCATGTTTTGCCGCTATTTTCAAAGTCCAGTCCGTGCTGCAGTTTAATTAAAAATGTACGTAAAATAAAAGTTGGAAAAAAAGTTTTAGATTGTTTGCTCAAATTCAACATGAGCATAAATATTGTCACGGCCAGGCCTCTACTAATGCTAACTCAAAGCAAAAATTTGACTCAATTTTTCACTTGGACGTTTAAATAGTCATCTACCAAATCTTGTTCATACTGGGCATTAGGGAACTTAAGTAAGCAAATTGAGTGATTGAAAATAACTTTGTTATAACTTTAATTGAAAACAGATGAATTGATACCAGTGAAAAGTTACAGAGATTAAACAGTCATTTGAGAGACAAAGAAAAAGTAAACTTTCTAATTTTTCTATGGATTTTGGCCCGAATTGAACATTTCAACTTTTTAATTTACAGTATATATTATTTACAACCTTATGGAATCTTGAATTATTTTTTCTGAGCTCTTTGTGGACTATATTTTGCTGTTTACCGTGATGTGAGTAGGTAATTTGAACATGCATTAAATAGTTTCCTATTTTTATTAGTATGCAGAGAGATTAAGAAAAATATTTGACTAGGTTTGTGTTTCCTGGACCAATGTATTTACAAGCATTAGCCACCAAGACCAATCAGCAAGTGGCAAGTGTGAGTCAGCTTGTTTCCATCTTCCATACCTGTGCATTGCAACACAGGAGTCCAAAATAAACTGAAGGTCAGGTGCTGGCACTTCCGAGACCACTGGCAGAGCACTGATGTGCTGAGTAGAAGGAACAGATGCACTTTGCATTTGGCCTTTAGTTTTATGCTAGTCTTGGCTGGTATAGGAAGTACAACTCCTTTCATTTAAATGGGTTTTCTGATGAGCAACCACAAACCTGTCTATATCAATGGGATGAAGGTGAGAAGGTGGAGAGAGGCAAACCCTTCAAATTCCTGCATATTTCTGAAGATCTTTCCTGGACTCAGCATACCTACCCTAAAGAAAGCCCGTCATCGCCTCTACTTCCTGAGAAGTTTGCAGAGATTTAGTATGTCAGAGGGGACTCCCTTAAACTTCTACGGGTGTACAATAGAGAACATATTGACTGGTTGCATCACAGCCTGGTTTGGCACCGTGAATGCCCAGGAGTGAAGAAGACTGCAAAATGTGGTGAACGCTGCCCAGTCCATCACCGACTCTGACCTCCCCACCATCGAAGGGATTTACAGGAGCCACTGGCTCAAAAAGGCAGCCAGCATCATAGAGACCCACACCACCTTGCCCACACACTCAATTCACCCTTTCCATCGGGAAGAAGGTACAGGAGCTGGAAAACTGTAATGTCCAGGTTCAGGAACGGCTTCTTCCCTACAGCTATCAGGCTACTAAACACTATAACCTCCAAATAAGCTCTGAACTATGTACATAGATGGGGACATTGGTTTTGTCTTTTAGCACTATTATTGTTGTGTGTTTTTATGTGTCTATATATATATATATATGTGTGTGTGTGTGTGTGTGTGTGTGTGTGTGTGTGTGTGTGTGTATTTATGTTTGTATATGTGTGGATATGTATATAAACAAACACTGAACTTTTTTCTCGTTTATTATATTGTTTACAGTGTACTATGAGTACATATTCTGCTGCAAGTAAGAATTTCATTGTTCTATCTGGAACATATGTCAACAAAACACTCTTGACACTTGACACTCTACCTGTATTAAAATGAAAGGTGTAGGTTTTTTGTTTATTTTCCTTTCCTCTAGTTTATCCTTGTTTTAATTGCTTTCTAGCAGTTTATTGCTATCAAAAATATCTAAAGCTTTTAAAAGATCTTTGACAAAAGCCAACTTTCAGCATTAGGATGTTCAGAGATCTGTCTCCAGAGGCCTTGTCCTGACGTAACTGACTCCACTTTGCATATGAGCCACAGAATCCAGTGTCCATGTCAATTGATCTCATGGAACTGCAAATGATAAGCATGGCCGGTAAAAGGCAAGGGATTAAATGCAGATGGCAGATGTGTTTGAGCGTGATCTGGCCCTCTGGTTCTAGCATTTCAATAGCACAGATCAATGGGATGTGCTTAGTCATTTTTTAATTATTTAGAATAATTAAAAGCAACAGCGACAAAAACGGACTTGGAATTAAACAACACCTGCA
>NW_027602950.1:0-24471 GCF_053455715.1 Rhinoraja longicauda
CAGATAGACAGGGTGATGAAGAAGTCGTTTAGCATGCTTCTCTTCAATGATCAGGGCAGTAGGTACAGTGGTTAGGTGGTCATATGACAGCTGTACAAGAGGTTGGTAAGGCCACACTTGGAATATACTGCATTTGATGTTCTGTTCGCCCTGCTCCAGAAAGAAAATTATTAACGTGGGCAGGATGCAAAGAGGAGATTTATGGGGATGTCACAGAGTCTGGAAAGTTTGAGTTCTATGGATAGGCTGGGGGTTTTTTTCTGGAGCATAGGAAGCTGAGGAGTGGCCTTACAGAAGTTCATAAAATCAAGAGATGCATAGATAAATGAATAGAAGAAACAATTAAATGTAACATCTCCAAATACGCAGATGACACAAAGCTGGGTGGCAGTGTGAGCTACGAGGTGGATGCTATGAGGCTGCAGAGTGACTTGGATAGGTTGGGTGAGAGGGCAGATGCATGGCAGATGCAGTATAATGTGGATAAATGTGAGGTTATCCACTTTGGTGGTAAGAACAGGAAGGCAGATTATTATCTGGTGTCAGATTAGGAAAAGGGGAGATGCAACGAGACCTGGGTGTACTTGTACATCAGTCACTGAAAGTAAGCATACAGGTACAGCAGGCAGTGAACAAAGCTAATGGCATGTTGGCCTTCATTGCGAGTGGGTTTGAGTTTAGGAGCAAGGAGGTCCTACTGCAGTTGTACAGGGCCCTGGTGAGATTACACCTGGAGTATTGTGTGCAGTTTTGGTCTCCTAATTTGAGGACGGACGTTCTTGCTATTGAGGGAGTGTAGCATAGGATCACCAGGTTAATTCTCGGGATGGCGGGACTGACATATTAATGAAAGAATGGATCAACTGGGCTTATATTCACTGGAAGTTACAAGGATGAGAGGGGATCTTATAGAAACATATAAAATTCTTAAGGGATTGGACAGGCTAGGTGCAGGAAAAATGTTCCTGATGTTGGGGGAGTCCAGAACCGGGGGTCACAGTTTAAGAATAAGGGGTAGGCCATTTAGGACTGAGACGAGGAAAAGCTTTTTCACCCAGAGTTGTGAATCTGTGGAATTCTCTGCCACAGAAGGCAGTGGAGGCCAATTCACTGGTTGTATTCAAGAGTTGGATATACCTCATAGGGTTAATGGAATCAAGGGATATGGGGAGAAAGCAGGAACGGGGTACTGATTTTAGATATTCAGCCATGATCATATTGAATGGTGGTGCTGGCTCGAAGAACCGAATAGCTTACTCCTGCATGTATTTTTTATGTTTTTATAAATAGCCACAGGTTTCTCCAGGGAAGAAGAGTCTGAATCTAAAAGGCATAGGTTTAAGTTTAAAAGGAAATGATTTAAAAGGACCAAAGGAGCAAATATTCATACAGCAGATTGTGCATATACGGAACAAACTGCTCAAGGAACAAGGTATAGGAGATCAGTACAATTACGACTTTTAAAATTAACAGACATGTACATGAATAGGAAAGGTTTGGAAGAATTGGGGCAAGCATAGGCAAGTGAGACGATGGTGATCAGGCAACTTGGCCGGCATTGGTAAGTTGGGCTGAAAGGCCTGTTTACATGCTGTTGTGCTCTATAACTCGAACCCTTGGCTCCTAGTAGAATGAAATACACAATGTATTCATTATGTTTTGTTCTTCGTTCTTTGGAAGCTCTGTGTGGCCTTACATCATTAACTTGATTTAATGCATGACTCCTTAACCATAAAGTCAGAAGATTCATGGATCATGCTCCGTTGCAGAAAAATTATTAGGACTGGACTAATAATTCAGTGCAGTTCTGCAGAAATACTGAATCACTATTCGTATAACATAGTCATTGAGTCTTTCAGCGTGGAAACAGGCACTTAAGCTAACATGTCCCACACCAGGTAACATGTCCTATCTACACTGGCCCCACCTGGCTGCATTTGGCCCAAATCCCTCTAAATCTGCCCTATCCATGTACACATCTAAATGTTTCTTAAACGTTGCGATAGTACCTGCTCCAACTACCTCCTCCGGCAGCTCATTCCATACAACTACCCCCTTTTGCGTGAAAAAGTTACCTCTCAGGGTCCTGTTAAATCTTTTCCCCCTCGCCTTAAACCTATGTCCTCTGGTTTTTGATTCCCCTACGCTGGACAAGAGACTGTGTGTTTACCTGAACTATTCCTTTCATGATGTTGTACACCTCTATAAGATCACCCCTCATCATCCTGCGCTCGAAGGAACAGAGTCCTGGCCTGCTCAACCTCTTGTTATAGCTCAGGCGCTCGAGTTCTGGCAACATCCTCGTCAATGGCAAACCAATCTTGCCCCTTGCACCCCCTGTGTCCTGATCGCCCGGGAAAATCACCCGTACTCACCCGGTAGAAGGAGCCGCCAGCCTTGCAGAAACCAACAAATCCAACCCCTTGCACTCCTCTGGTCTCCCGGTGGCGGGGAAAATCACCCGTACTCATCCGGCAGAAGGAGCCTGCAACCCCACTGGAACAGCCACCACGACCTCTTAAACACCACTTTACACACAACACAGTGGCTTCGACCCAAAACTCCATGCTACCCGTTAAGTCCATGCTACACATTAATAGAACATAGAACTTAGAAAATAGGTGCAGGAGGAGGCCATTCGGCCCTTCGAGCCAGCACCGCCATTCATTGTGATCATGGCTGATCGTCCCCAACCAATACCCCGTGCCTGCCTTCTCCCCATATCCCTTGATTCCACTAGCCCCTAGAGCTCTATTTAACTCTCTCTTAAATCCATCCAGTGATTTGGCTTCCACTGCCCTCTGTGGGAGAGAATTCCACAAATTCACAAGTAACTGGGTGAAAAAGTTTTTTCTCACCTCAGTTTTAAATGGCCTCCCCTTTATTCTAAGACTGTGGCCCCTGGTTCTGGACTCGCCCAACATTAGGACCATTTTTCCTGCATTCAGCTTGACCAGTCCTTTTATAATTTTATATGTTTCTATAAGATCCCCTCTCATCCTTCTAAACTCCAGTGAATACAAGTCTTTTCAATCTTTCCTCATATGTCAGTCCCGCCATCCCAGGGATCAATCTCGTGAACCTACGCTGCACTGCCTCAATTACAAGAATGTCCTTCCTCAAATTAGGAGACCAAAACTGTACACAATACTCCAGATGTGGTCTTACAAGGGCTCTATATAACTGCAGAAGAACCTCTTTACTCCTATACTGAAATCCTCTTGTTATGAAGGCCAACATTCCATTAGCTTTCTTCACTGCCTGCTGTACCTGCACGCCAACTTTCAGTGACTGGTGTACAAGGACACCCAGGTCTCACTGCACCTCCCCCTTACCTAAGCTAACTCCATTGAGATAATAATCTGCCTCCTTGTTTCTGCCGCCAAAGTGGATAACCTCACATTTATCTATATTATACTGCATCTGCCACGCATCTGCCCACTCACTCAACCTGTCCAGGTCACCCTGCAACCTCCTAACATCCTCTTCACAGTTTACACTGCCACTCAGCTTTGTGTCATTCGCAAACTTGCTAGTGTTGCTTCTAATTCCCTCTTCCAAATCATTAATATATATGGTAAACAGTTGCACCCCCAACACCGAGCCTTGCGGCACACCACTCGCCACTGCCTGCCATTCTGAAAAGGACCCGTTTACTCCTACTCTTTGCTTCCTGTCTGCCAACCAATTTTCTATCCATGTCAACACAATATGCCCAATACCATGTGCTCTAATTTTAGTCACCAATCTCCCGTGCGGGACCTTATTAAAGGCTCTCTGAAAGTCTAGATACACTACATCTACTTGCTCCCCTTCATCCATTTTACTTGTCACGTCCTCAAAAAATTCCAGAAGATTAGTCAAGCATGATTTTCCTTTCATAAATCCATGCTGACTTGGACTTATCCTTTTACTGCTATCCAAATGCACCGTTATTACCTCTTTAATATTTGACTCCAGCATCTTTCCCACCACCGAAGTCAGGCTAACTGGTCTGTAATTCCCCGTTTTCTCTCTCGCTCCTTTCTTGAAAAGTGGGATAACATTAGCTATCCTCCAATCCACAGGAACTGCTCCTGAATCTATTGAACATTGGAAAATGATCTCCAATGCGCCCACTATTTCTAGAGCCACCTCCCTGAGGACCCTGGGATGCAGACCATCAGGCCCAGGGGATTTATCATCCTTCAGTCCCATTAGTCTACCCAATACTATTTCTTGCCTAATGAAAATTTATTTCAGTTCCTCTATCCCCCTAGATCCTCTCTCCTCCAGTACATCTGGGAGATTGTTTGTGTCTTCCTTAGTGAAGACAGATCTGGAGTACCTGTTCAACTCTTCTGCCATTTCCTTGTTACCCATAATAATTTCACTCGTGTCTGCCTTCAAGGGACCCACATTTGACTTTGCTACTCTTTTTCTCTTAACATATCTAAAGAAGCTTTTACTGTCCTTCTTTATATTCTTGGCCAGCTTCCCCTCGTACTTCATCTTTTCTTCCCGTATTGCCCGTTTTGTTACCTTCTGTTGTCCTATGAAAGTTTCCCAATCCTCTGGCTTCCCGCTACTCTTTGCCGTGTTATACATCTTTTCTTTTAGTTTTATTCCATCCCTAACTTCCCTTGTCAGCCACGGTTGCCTCCTACTCCCCTTAGAATCTTTCTTCCTTTTTGGAATGAAATGATCCTGCGTCTTCCTGATTATGCCCAGAAATTCCTGCCATTGCTGTTCCAATCCTACTAGGATCCCTTTCCAGTCTACCTTGACCAGCTCCTCTCTCATGCCTTCATAGTCCACTTTGTTCAACTGCAACACTGACACTTCCGATTTAACTTTCTCCTTCTCAAATTGCAGATTAAAACTAATCATATTATGATCACTACCTCCAAGTGGTTCCTTTACCTCGAGTTCTCTTTATCAAATCTGGTTCATTGGACAACACTAAATCCAGAATTGCCTTTTCTCTGGTAGGCTCCATTACAAGCTGCTCTAAGAATCCATCTCAGAGGCACTCTACAAACTCTCTTTCTTGGGGTCCAGAACCAACCTGATTTTCCCAGTCTACCTGCATATTGAAATCCCCCATCACCACAGTGGCACGACCATTCTTACATGCCAGTTTTAACTCCTGCTGCATCTTATACCCTACATCCGGGCTACTATTTGGGGGTCTGTAGATAACACCAATTAGTGTCTTGTTTGCCTTTACAATTCCTCAACTCAATCCACAGTGACTCTACCTCGTCAGTCCCTATGTCGTCCCTCGCAAGGGACTGAATTTCATCCCTCACCAGCAGATGATACCCGTTAAGCCACCAGCATTCATTAAAGCCATGGCGAGGACTGTAACTTAATACCAAGATTTTTAAAGGCTTGGAGTTCAGTGTGTTGTAAGTGGCGGAGTGGAAGTCCAACGCAAAACCTCCGCATTTGGGCAAACATTACCGGCAAATTACTTCATGCCATCGCATTCTATGGTCTCTTTTGTATTTTGTTTTGGAAAAAAATAACGTTCCAAAATGAAAGAGTGCTGTAGGGAAGTAGCCCTTTGCGGAGTACTTTCTCTAAAATACAATAAGGACAGAAGTCCATGGAAGCACAAGAGATGGACTGTAGTGTTTTGTTGCTGAGGTGTAGGATTAGAGTTAGAGTAACACTTCTGGAAGGGACCCATTCCTTCTCTCCCAAGATGCTGACCTGCTGAGTTACTCCAGCATTTTGTGAATAAATCGATTTGTACCAGCATCTGCAGTTATTTTCTTATATATAGCATGAAAGAGATGATTGGTTGGGGAGTTGGATAGCAGTAGGGAAGCAGCTGTTCTGGATGTTCGACATTTCAAACACTTATATCTTCTAGCAGAAGGCAGATGAGAGAAAAGGGAATGGGCAGGTAGGCAGGCATCCTTGATACTTCCAGATTTCCTGATGCAATGCATTGTGAAGATGGACTGGATTGAAGAAAGCTTATGAGCTTATGATGGGCTGGCTGTGTTCATCACTCTCTGTAGGTTCTGGCGGTCAAGAGCAGAGCAGTTGCCCTAGCTGGCTGATATGTATCTGGTCAGAATACTTTCTAGAATGCATTTGTAGAATTCTGAAGGAATCCTCGTGGACATGCTGAATCTTCTGACAACTAAGACATCTACTGATTTTCTTGTTTCGTGTTTTCTTCATTACTCCATCAGTGTGAAGTGACTAGGTTAGGTTGCTTGTGATATGGATTGCTGGGAACTTGAAGCTGTTCACTATCTCTGCAGCAGCTCCATTGATGACAACAGGGTTGCAGTCACTCCTTCTCCATCGTAGGTCCACAATCAAACCTTTTGTCTTGTCGACATTAAGGGCTAGATTGTTCTCACACGATACAAATGTCGGCCATTAGCATCTTTCAAAACTTCGTTATGATCGATGTTAGAGCAGCAGTCATTGGCATTAGTCATTGAGATAAGCCATTTTATTTTTCTTAGGGACTGGAATATTGGAGGTTTGTTTTAAAGTAGATGGGATCAGAAGACTGTTGAAGTGAGAGGTTGAAGACGCCGGGGTAGACTGTGGTCAGCTGATTGGAGCAGGTTTTGGATTCAAATATAATTTTCAAAGTCACATGCAACGTTGCATAATGATATTCTGCAGAATATTATAATTAAGCTCTTAAAATAGCAATTCTTAACTGGAAGTTTTGCTGGAAATAATGGGGCTATTTGAGATGACCTTGTGTGAAGATTGCTGGTTTGAGCTCAGGAATAGACATCCTGAACATGAATGATACTTTATTGTCACATGTGACAAGTCACAGTGATATTCTTTGTTTTGCATATCCAAGGTCATAAGCGATAGAATAGAATAGAATAGTTCCTTTATTGTCATTGTAACATGAGCCATGTACAACGAAATTGTAAAATGTCAGCCAGTCAGTGCACCATTCAAACATTTCTAAAAGCTAACGATACATACAAGGTAAAATATTTTAAAAAAGATAAACAACTAAAATAAATATCATGAAAATAGCACGCATAAACACCCAACCCTACATCCTTCTGTCGATTTCACAGTCTCTTATTATGTATCGCCCATTGATAGGAGCATAATTAGACCATTCGGCCCATCAAGTCGAATCCGCCATTCAATCATGGCTAATCTATCCCTCCCTCTTAACCCCATTTTCCTGCCTTCTACCCATAACCCCTGACAACCGTACTAATCAAGAATCTATCTCTGCTTTAAAAATATCCATTGACTTGGCCTTCACAGCCTTCTGTGGCAAATAATTCCACAGATTCACCACCCTCTGATGAAAGAAATTCCTTCTCATCTCCTTCCTAAAGGAATGTTCTTTAATTCTGAGGCTATGGCCTCAAGTCCTAGACCCTCCCACTAATGGAAACATCCTCCCCACATCCACACTATCCAAGACTTTCACTATTCGGCACATTTCAATTAGGTCCCCCCTCATTCTTCTAAACTCCAGCAAGTACAGACCCAGTGCCTTTAAACGCTCATCAAAAGTTAACCCACTCATTCCTGGGACCATTCTAATAAACCTCCCATGGACCCTCTCTAGGGTCGGCACATCCTTCCTCAGATATGGTGCCCAATCCAAAGAGTCGCCACATCAAGGGCACCGACAAAGTTACAAAGTATTCAATTTTACCTCATTCCATTTGTGGTCCCCCTTAGTTCTCGGCGGTTTCCCCCATGCCGGGCCCTCCTTTGTTCTCGGCTTCGCATTTGTCCTCCGGCACCCACGTGGCCTGTCCTAGACCACGACCTCCGTGCTGACCTCGACCACCAGCCTGACCTCCTTACCACCAGCCATGACCTCCGTGCTGACCTGACCTCATCGACCGCCAGCCCGACCTCCTTAGCGACTGCCCACCCAACATTGTAGCTGTGGAAATGGACACGCACGGAAATATTAGAGCGGTTATAAATGTACTTTCCCAAGATACTAAGAAATGTGGCTCATGTTGCCACCTTTAGCATGCTCCCCAATGGTGGGGTGGTTAAGCTCAATTCTTTTAATGAGCACTTAAACCATTCTGTTTTCTTCCACTCAGTTGGTTTTGTTGTTTGGTCCTGTAGAACCAGTAGGACAACTGTTGGAACGAAACAAAATCTTCGCACAAAAATATGGTGGCAGGGATAGAAAAAGATGTGGAATGACATGTGAGGTCATGCCATGGATGTCAGATGGTAAGCAGACCCAGTCTACCTGAGCCAATAAAAAGCACACTGTTACCGACAGGAGCATGAGAAGATGTTGCTGTAGATTTTCTAGGCCCATTTCCATCAGGAGAGGCAATACTAGTTGTGAACAACTACTACAGCATATACTATGAGTATGCGTTAATTAAGTCAACAACATCGGAAAAGACTAGCATTTCTGATGGAAATCTTCGCAAGACACGGTCTACCAGTGACATTATGTTCAGACAATGGGCCTCAATTCATTTCTCAGAAGTCTGCTGACTATATGAAGATCACAGGTGTGTGCCATCACAAAGTTACACCAAAGTGGCCACAAGCTAATGGAGAGGTGGAACAGCAGAATCAATCGCTAGAGACGAGGATGAGAATTTCCCAAGCAGAAGGCAAATGGAGAGTCTGAAGAAGGGTCTCGACCCGAAACGTCACTCATTCCTTCTCTCCTGAGATGCTGCCTAACCTGCTGAGTTACTCCAGCATTTTGTGAATAAATACCTTCGTGAGGCAAATGGAGATGCTCTTATCAAACGTAGCAGCATATAGAGCTGCACCATACAGCACAACGGGGAAGAGTCTGGCAAATTGTTGTTTGAAAGGACAATCTGGACCAAGATACCATGGGTTAGTGAGATAGTTAATAACCAAGAAGTGAGAGATTATGATGAAGAAAAGAAAGGGGCATCAAAGCTCTAAGCAGACAGGCGACGAGGTGCCAAACGATCAGATGTGATGCCAGGAGATGAGGTACTAGTGAGGAGAGAAAGTCCAAGCAAAATAGACATCCCCTTCTTTCCACAACCATACACAGTGGTGTCCAGACAAGGAAATAGGCGACGATGAAGTTGCCAGATGGAGTCAAATATGATAGAAACACATCGTATGTGAAAAAGTATCACCGTTGTGATAGTCCAGGGACGCTGCAGACTGAAGTTGAGTGTGGGGAATCAGACTCAAGTCGACCAAATTGACGAGCCAAGAATGCACGAGTCTGAGGAGGTGACTATGCAAAACCCGAATCGAGATGATGAACTGGTGGAACAGGACTTGACAGATCAGAATTCAGTACCAGCCAAATACGAGGACTATGAGATGAGTTGACATGTAGAAATGATATGTTATCAATGGAACGAATACCATATCCTAAATGGTGCTGCAATTTTCAGTTTGCAATACGATGACGCGGAAATCCTTTTTGTTTGATAAGGGAGAGATGTCATGGTAATTGACATTGTATTTAAATGAATCACATGTTACTACGAGTCAGAAAGGTCAGAGGGCACATGTTGGCAAGATGTAACGGAATGGAAAAATAAAACAAACATTCTGTTTTCTAGTGTCCTTGGAGTGTGTTTATTATATTTGGATCAAGGCGAGGATCTGACAAACTAGGCCATCTCCAAACAATGTGAACTGGTTCACTTTTAAGGGCGGCACAGTGGCACAGCGGTAGAGCTGCTTCCTCACGGCGTCAGAGACAGGGGTTCATTCCTGACCTCAGGTGCTGTCTAGGAGTTTGTACGTTCTCCCTGTGACCACACGGGTTTTCTTCGGTTTCCTTTCACATTCCAAAGACATGCAGGTTTGCAGGTTAATTGGCTTCTGTACATTGCCCCTAGTATGTAGAACTAGTTACGGGTGATTGATGGTCGAGATTTCCATGCCGTATCTCTAAACTAAATCTCTTTCATCCTATTAGTTCCCCACAACACCTTTCTCTGCTTGCCTTACATTCCTTTGTCCTCAGTCCCCCATACACCCAACATGACATCTGTTTGCATGGTGAATGGACCGTTTGCATGGTGAATGACATGCTAAGTATGTCATTATTGGTACTGCTTGGAAGCCAGTGTTAAAATCCTGTACAAAGTGACATTGGTCCTTGTTTACTTGTGCTATGCTCATGTATTGAAGACTGGTGACCACACAAAAATTCTCAACAAGAAAATAAAGAATCAATATATGACATGATTCAGTGAGCATTTGTACAGTTTTTTTTAAACAATCCGTGTTAAATGACTGAATATTAACTTTCAATGATTTGTGAATGAGACCAACATGAATACCAATTTTCAATCTCTCTAATTTTAAAAATACTCTGCCTTTCAGTTTTTTTCTGACAAGGTGAATGGTGTCATATTTGTCCACATTATGACATATCTGCCATGAACATCATCTGCCAGGCCTATTTATATTCAGTCATCATTTGCTTGCCCGACATCATATTCTCCTAACGTACATTCTAATGTACCCCGTGTTTCTGCCCAAAGTCTCTATGCATCCACCATACAGTCCATACTGCCACTAGCATTGTATCATCTGCAGACATGGATGTGTTACACTTGTTCCTTTCATCCAGATCACCGATATAGTTTGTGAACAGTTGGGGCTCACTGGTCACAGAGCCTATCAGCAATTTATTTATTCTTACTTCATTAATTTGTCTTCAATCTATTTCAATATTGTACATTACTTCTAATATCATGTGCAGTACTTTGTGTAAGTACAAAGTACTTTTGTACTTTGTACTTACACTTGAGACACTTTATCAAAGGCTTTCTTAGCGTTCAAATATACCATATCAAGTGGTTCACTCATCAGTTCTGCATCTCTGGAGAGAAGGAATTACTCCAGCATTTTGTGTCTATCTTCGATTTAAACCAACATCTGCAGTTCTTTTCTGACACAATCTCTAAGTGGGGAGTGGGTGGTGGGGGGAGGGGGGGGGGGAACAGGAGACATATTGACTTTTGATACGCTTATCGCTTTTACGTATCTGTAGAAGTTCTTATAATCTGATTTGTTTGTTTATCCAAGTTGGACCCTTCAAGGGTAGGATCCTCCGAGTCCTAAGAAGGTACCTGGCCCAAAACATCTCCTATCCTAGTCCTCCAGAGATGCTGCCTGACCTGCTAAGTTGCTCTAGCACATTGTGTTCAACGTGAGATTCCAGGACCTACAGTTGGTTATGTCTACTCTCATATTCTACTTCCAATTTTCTTATCGGTGCCTTGTTTCCTCTTTGCTAATTTCCAAAATGTTCCCAATTCTCTGACATACCTATTTTGGGCTACATTACAGCGTATTCAATTGATCTAATATTGCCCTTAATTTCTCTTTATAGTATAACTGAACCACTTATCCAGCTGCATTTTTCAAAGAGGCTTTGAGTACATAGTTGAAACACTTTCTTTATCTGGTAACCCCTTCCCATGAAGGAGCTTGATATACAGTATTTATTTGGAGAGTATGGTATTGGGCAAGACTGAATGTAACTGGGGTTTCAATGCTGATGTTTTAATCTGGCAGCTGATACTCAAGTTGGTTTGTTTATCCTTTTTGGTATATTTGGAGCATTTTGCAGAGACTACATCAGTTGTATTTCTCCCTTGCCTTGAGATACCTACTGTAAATAATCCACGTTTCAGAAGGATATAGGAGGGCAGTCTTTGAATTCATGTATATTTGTGCTGGGTATGAAGTCTTGATCATCAAACATAAGATTCTTCCTTTGTGCTGACTTTATCCCATTTATTTTAAATCAGGGCACCGCTCCTTTCTTTTCCATTTTGCTTTCTCTGTATCCTGGAATAATTATTTTCCAGCCTTGATCTCTTTACAACCATGTCTCTACACTGGCTGTTGGATTGGAGAGTTTCTGTGCCCCTCTTGAACATATGACCTCACTTCTGATCCACAAGACTGCATGTCTCTTTCATTAAGCCTGCGGCACTATCCTGGTCCACAGGGCACCTGGTGCAGTATCCAGTAACTGGAAAAAGGTTTGCATTTGTTTCAGTGCAGGTTGATGACCTGTCCAAAGCTGTCTCGGTACTAGCAACTATGCCACATATATTTTGCCAAGGATCTATTCACATGTGCAGTCATTTGGTTATTTTTCATGTGTGCCATGACAAGACTGGAATTCAGATGTGGGAGATTTAAGCATTGAGACTCTGACTTTCTCTTTCACATGCTCTTGAATAGAGATGACACACACTAAGCAGCAATTCCTTCAAATTATTTTGTTTCACAAGGTGATTGAAGTATTGCTGCTGAAAACAGAATTATCTGATTAATAATGCAACTGATTCCTTGTTGTGATAAATTGCAAACCTATAAATATTTTCACTATAATATAGTTCAATTATTTAATGCAAAATTGCAAAGCAGGAGAAGGCCAGCTGGCCCATTAAATTTGTCCTATACCAGTCATAATAACACTCCTACTCCCCTATGAATATTTTGTTTCATGATTGACATTAACATGTATTTGTATGGGTTGGACAGTACCCTGCGAGGTTGTATGGTAAATGTGTACGTGTCTAGTGACCTCAGTTTTTGCACTTTTTATCTGTACTCATAATTGCACTTATTTCTGGGATAACATCATGACTTGCAATTTTGCATCATTCTGAGGTACATAATAAGTAGAAAATCTGTTAATAACTCCCAACTTATATTAACTTTGATCACCAAAGTTTTAATTGTATAAAGAAGTTCTAGACAGCCAGCGAAACCAAAATAAATTGACTAGCTAAGAATATAAATATATTATAAACTAAGCAGCAAAATACTGATCTATTTTAAATCTGTAATATTCCTAACAGGTTTTAATATATGGATATCTCATGTGAGTCCTTGTAGTTAATGTTCACAAAAATAGTAGAAAATAAATTGGCTTTGGTACAGTAATTGTGTTAAGCATTTATGGATTTTTAAAGTGACCAAGGTTATTCTTGTTTATCTTCCAGCATTTTGCATTTTAACATTGGATTATTGACAAATCATATCAACAATCCACCCTCGTCTAAAGAATGATTCAATAAAAATCCCAGTCATGGAAAGCATTAGAACCCAAAGGTCCAAATCACCTTATCTGCCCTATTTTACCACATTCACGAAATGTCATCTCAAACCGCCAATGTATTACTGTACAAACTTAAGAAATTGAAGCATAGGTAGGCTACTTGTCTCCTTTTATTTTCCAATACTTCAATAAGGACAGTACTGATCTTTTCCTTCACACTTTCCTGTAATAACTCCACATGCCTCAATTCTGTTAATACCCAAAAATCAATTTCTGGCTTGAATACTTTCAACAACTTAGTATCCATATTATTCATGGGTATGGAATTTCAAAGATGCATCCCTCATCTGCCTTCTCAAGCCATATAAAGAATTTTATACATTGCAGCAAAACCACTTCTCGTTCCCCAAACTCTAATAAATACAAGAATAATCTGCTTAATCCCTCAAAGATTGATGCCCTCCCTTCACCCTCCCAATGTCCTAGTAATGTTATTGTTAGAAAGTAATCTATCTAGTTTGTATTTGAATTGATCAATACTAATTATTTCACAAGATAGGGCTTGACCCATGGATCATCCTCTCATTCATTGAAATATTGATTCCAACGATTGGTTTTGAATTTTTAAATGCAGATTGTGTGCTTGTGTTTTATGGATCTGTGCTGAGCAAAGTAGCTTATCATGCTCTAAAGTATCAATCATTAATTGACCCTGAAAGCAGGAAGAAATGTTACTTACCTTGCTCAGTCAGGCATGCCTAATGTAACAAATGCTGTAAAGTTTTGTTTATTTTTTCTCCTGTTTTCCAGGTTTGTGAGCTGTGGTGCCATCAAGAAGCTATCAATATGCCCAGTGGAGATTCTGTATGATCTGCTCAGCTTGGCTGATGACCTGATCCATCATGGATAGCCCACCAAAACTTACTGGAGAAACTTTGATCGTACATCACATTCCTCTGGTTCACTGCCAGGTCCCCGACAGACAATGCTGCAGCATGGGCAAAAGACCAAACACTTTCTACCATAATGATCTGGGAATCACAAGGACTACATCACTGCCAGAGAGGGACCTGTTTCAGAAGGAAACGTTACTGTACAGCAGCTTAGTTCAGGCCTCTTGCTTACCTCCTGGGTCAGCACATGAAATTGAAGTTAGGCGACTAAATTCAAAGGAAATCAGCACAACTGAACAGCACAATTCGTTAATTTTGAATGAGAACAATGATCAGGAGAGCTCTAACAATTTGTCTTTTCATCCTCAGAATAGTAACATTAGTAACCCACCATTTGTCCTGCATGAACAGCCATTTCATCTTCATACTGCAGAAAACAGCACACAACAGTGGAGCCCCCCCAGTCGGCAAGACATTGTAGAAGATCAAGAGGAACAAACTCATGCATGTGATGACAAAACTTCAAATAGCACCACTGCATCAAGATCAGCATCAGATGAGTTACTGCAACTACCTATATGCAACTGTGCAAATGAAAGCACATCGACCTTATTCTTTGATTGCAATCAAGGATTGGGCAGCAGCCCAGATGAAATGTTCAGGAAGCAAGATCTACTCGAGAACAGAACATGTAGCTGCTCCAGCTTAGATATGCAACAAAGCAGAAGTTGTGTCTTTTCAGATCAATCTGAAGTAGATAATCAGCATATGGCCTACAATAGTGATTCGTCGTGCAACAGTTCAGATGGTGTGTTAGTCAACTTTACAGCCATCTACAATAAAATGAAAAGCCAGTCAAAGTCCAATTTAAGTTCAGGTAACATGTCCCATGATTCTTCGTATTGCAGTCACTCAGAGATGGGTGCATTCTACTTGGACTTACATTCTTCACCTAGTGATCCGAAGAACTCATGTGAGTCACACAATGGTGATCCTGCCCTGAAAACCTGTCTGTGCCAGCAGTGTTCCCCTGCTGTAGACAACAACTGCAATTCTTACCACCTGCCGTGTGAAAATGTGCCCTGTTCTTCTGAAAATTCAGATTTTACTACATGTTTTCAAAGTCAAGCAAGACTAGTTGTTGCCACACAAAACTATTACAGACTTGTGGCTTGCGACCTGTCTTCTCAGTCTACACCAAGCCCAGTAGAATCATCGATAACAAGCTGCTCAGAGGATCATACAAAAAGTACTAGCCCCAGTCAACCTACAGAGTATTACCTCTTTCGACAGCCTGAAGATAAAGAGAATAATGTCGATCAATGCTGTTCTAAGAAACCAGATGCAGAAACTACCAAAAACAACATTGAAGGTCAAGGGTACGTAAACATTGCTTCAAATACATCTGGCAGGCAAAGATCAAGGAGCTATGATCGCAGCTTGGATAAAAGTCCAACTCCCAGATTGGGATCCTTGGAACGCATGTATAGCTGCCCAGGCAAGCTAAGTGATGGTCAGACAGCAACATCTCAGAGATCACCACCAAGACGAGTGACTTCATTTGCTGAAATTGCTCGAACTAGGAAAAGAAGTGGGAACTCTCCACCACTGAAAACTAGTGGAGATTCGACAGAGTTTTCTCCAATACTCGAAAATCAGAAAGAAAATAATGTCTTTACTTATTCAGAAGAGGACCACTATCATGCTATGCCGGGCAGGACGACTACAAGGATGGATTTAACAACATCATGCGAGGCACCCTTTATTCATAATTTCAACAAAAACAGTCATTCAAGTGGGCATGAGAGAGCTCACATGGAAGGTTGTGAACCATGTCATAATGGAGAAGATGCCAGGAAACCAGAACTAATTAATAAACAACAAAGTGAGAGGGATGCATGTTCTGACATCAGAATGAAAGTGGAAGGTAAGCAGTTGGATAACCTCCGCTGGTCTTCTAGACCTTTACCACATAGCTTTTTAATCCAGGACATTTTTTTGTGATAATGTTTAGTATCTATTTATTTGCTTCATCTCAACAACAGTATTTTTGTTTTGAATGTAAGACCTGAAATTATTTTCAGTTAGCATCAGTTATGGCCAGAAAGGCTCACCTAATTTAACATTCACTACTCCACACAGCACAGCTTTACAGCACAATTATAACACACTATTGTTTTTGGCATTTGTCCATATCAAATCATCTGGTGTGATCTTTAACAAAGTGTCAATCTGTGGGAAGTCTTGTGCTTTAAGGTTAATTAAGTGGAAACTATCTACACTCTGGGACCAGAGATAAGAGCTCCAAGATGAGAGAGGCATTCTCTGTTAAATTCTTGTGAGGTTTATTTGCTGCTGCAATACGAGCGTGGTGTTCATCATGCTGGTGTTTTGAACAATGTCATCTGGCCTGCTCTCGTAAACCTTCCAGGTGCATTCACACCATGAATTCAACTACTAATTTATTTTCATAATAGGAAACAAACAGGATACAGTAGCAAAACAATTATGTTGTTTGGGACACATACTGGAAAACTTGTTCTCAGTTTTGGAAATTTGAAATTGTTCCAAGAAAATCTGAGAAATAACATGCTCATAAAAGCAAGAATGTTATTAAAAACACCAAACAAATTACTTGATATCCAAGTAAAGAAACCTGTTTTTGGTATATTTTTTAATTCATTCTCACTTAACTTCCTTCTGAAGTCATTCTGTTGTATTAAGCTACAACACAAAAGTAATGAAGCAAGTTCTTCTTTTTGATATTCCTGCTGTTTATTCTTCTTCCTTAGCTTAAATGTCTTGGATTGTTTATATTAAATGAGAAAAATGTGATTGTTATATTTTGGTCTTTTAAGGTTTATCCAGAGTGGTGTTGCTAAATCACGTTCAGAAAGTTTATTGAAATGTTTCATGGTATTATTGAGAGATGTCAATCAGAAAGTAATTTGCATTATGATACAGTTGGTATATTCTGTAAACATTTAAATGAAACAAACTCTTCAGCCCAGTGTGTCTGTTCTGGCCATACCTCTTCCTTTTTCCAGCTATTGGCCTGTAACCTTATATGCCATGATAGGCTTCTCAACCTCACCACTCTAACTCCCATTTGAAACTGGCAGTAAAGGCCATATTCATGTGTCTTACAGAAGTTCAATTGATTACCTGTAAAAAATAATAGAATTTTCACATCACCAATGTTCTCTTAATGCAAATAGCTGGAATACAGTGGATGAAAAATTTAACTAGATGTCCATCATTATCGTAGTTTAGAGATTTAGTTTAGAGATAAACATCTGTTTTTAAATAAATTTATAATTTCACACGGCTGCAGTTGAGAACTCCATATACTTCCAGTCATTCTATATTTCTGCTTGTGTTGTGTGACTGCTGCATTCATATTAAGTAAGTTTACATTTTAGTAAGTTATTATTTCTTTGCCTAAAATATATTAGTGCATATTAGAAAATTCTGAAAATAGATCAATATTTCTCTGCTAGTTATCAACACAATTAATATTTATAGTCATACAGCATGGAAACAAATCCTTTAGTCAACTGTGCCTATGTTGGCTATCATGTACTTATAAATAATAATCTGCTATTTTCCAGCACTCAGCCTGTAACCTTGTATGCCGTAACATTTCAAGTGCTCATTATCGTGAGAGTACTTGCCTTTGGCATCCGTTAGGCAGTGCATTTCCGATTTCAAACACTCTTTGAATTAAAAGATTCCTCCCCAAATCACCTATAAATCTCATACATTTTACCTTAAAACCTATTCCCTTTGGTTATTGACCCCTCTGCTAAGGTGAAAATGTTTGCACTATCCATGCCTGCCATACCGCTCATAACTATGAGTACCTCAGTCAGATACCCCCACCCATCCAGCCACCACTCCAAGGAAAAGAAACTCAGCTTGTACAGTCTCCTATTGCTGAAATGTATCTCGGATAACATCCTGGTGAATCTCCTCCGCATCCTTTCTAATTCAATCATATTGTAACTAAAGTTCAGCAATGAAAACTACAAAGTACTTTTCAACTTTGGAATAACTAATGTCCTACGCAGTTGTGCTGTGTCCTCTCTACTCTTATACTCCATGCCTCATTTAATGAAAGCAAGTATTCCATATTCTATCTTAAGCACCTTATTTTCCCATGTTGCTGTCTTCAGGGATCCTTTAGGCATGTACACCTAGGTCAAATTGCAGAGTTGTAGATGTTGCCGAATCCATCGCACACACCAGGCTTCCCACCATTGACTCCATCCATGCTGCCTCAGAAGAGCAGCCAACATAATCAAAGACTTATCCCACACCGGTCATTTCTTCTCCCTGCTCCAGTCTGGCAGAAGATAGACGTTTGAAAGCACGCACCACCAGACTCAGGAACAGCTTCTTCCCCTCTGTTGTCAATATTCTATACGGTCCTTCCATAGGATAGGATACTGTCTGATTCACCTCTACCTCATTGCGAACATAGGACTTTGTCCATGGAACTGGTGCACAATAATGCTGAAAACTATATTCAGTACTCTGTATCTTATCTCCATCAATTGTACTAGAGTTTGACTTGATTTTGACTTTTCACTACCTCGTTGCACATGACAATGATAAACCTAAACATTCGGTTCCTCTGTATTTCTTAGGGTTCATTGTCTATGTGCTAGCCTTATTAATGCTCCCAAAATATATTACATTAAAATACATTTTGCCATTTCCCTGCCTATCTTACCAACTCGTCAATGTGATCCTCTGGCTGAAGACTAAACTACTGTTCTCATCATCAACAATGCCACTAATTTTCATGTCATCTGCAAACCTACTATCAGACCTCCTGCATTCATATCCACATCTGTTCTGTATCTAACAAACAGCAAGAGTTCTACATCAAACTCTGCGGTACACTGCAGGTCACAGGCTTCCAATTGAAAAAGCAATCATTAACCATCATCCTCTACCTCCTACCTCAACATGCTATTATAATAATCTAGATTTTCAATTATTTTCCATTTACAGTTTCTAGTTTTCAAATTGACTAGTCATACTTTAAAAGGATCAAATTCCAGAGTGAAAATATAACTCACTTTTTTATCAGTCCAGTGGCAAAGATGCTGAAGGGGAATAACAGCATAAAAATGAGAAGGTCTGGAGAGGAACATTATTGTCTGAAGAGAAGGAAATTTACATTTGTCTTAACATTTCCATGTGACCCAAAGGATACACTGGAAGGAGCCTAGATCCAGTGAACAATTGTTGTCGTCGTTGTCTTCGGACATTTAAATTCATTTGTGACTGAGACACAAATGAACCTCACGGTTGTTTGAAGATTGGAGAGTAGAGGCAACATTCCTCAGGAGAATAATTAGTGGATGGGAATAGGAGCCGGTACACTAACTTGATGACAAGAGTACTTATTTGGAAGTGGCAAGGATGAGGAAAAGAAGGAAATTACACCTTCACCTGCATTTCTTTAAAGGAGCTGAAGGATTGATGGTGGTAGGCAGCACTCTGCTTTAAGACCAGGAAGCACTATTCATTCTGACAGTGGGGAGGGTTGCAGTTGAGAGCTGGGAAAGGAGGAATTCAGATACATATTTAAATTAGATTACTGTCATATACACCAAGATGCAATGAAATTCCTTGTTCACATGAGATTCAGAGACTAAACAATGTATATGGTGATGATAGAAACAAAAATAAAAACAACAAATGCAAAAAAGCAGAATGGTGCAAATCGGAAAGAGTGCCAAACAATACCATAGAGCAATAATGAAATAACTGAATGTGGAAGGGGCGTGAAAGAGGTAATTAATTCACGAGTCTGATGGCAGCGAGGAAGTAGCTGTTCTTAAGCTGGATGCCTAGGGTTTAAAGCTCCTGTATCTTCTCCCAGAAAGTATAAGAGAGAAAAGGTAATGCCCAGAGGATCAGGCTTCCTTGATGGTCCTTCCAGCCTTCCTGATGCCACACGCTGCGAAGCTGGACTGGATGGAAGGTAGTGACGAGCCTTTGATGGAATAAGGGTGACACAAGGTTTATTATGCTGGTTTATTAAAAAAATACAAAGTGCTGGTGTGACCCAGCGGATCAGGGAGCATCTCTGGAGAACATGAATAGGCAGTATTTCGGTTCTGAACTCTTCTTTCGGACTCTGGAATAAGGGTAATATAAAGTTGGGCATGAGTATACTTCTAACCTTACAAGCATCGTAAGTTGACAGTGCCATTTTAAGACTATTTTGAGCTAGGAGTGTACAATCCAAAACATCCCCTGGACAACCTTTTTGAGTTTCCCAATGCTAAACTCAAGGTTATGAACGTGATTCACCACACCAACTCTCGGCTAATACCCTGATTGAAGTGAAATAATCACAATAGCGATTTACTCTGGGTTAAGCTTGCTTTCAGTTGTGTAGTGCTGAAAAAACAGTGAGACGTGAATCATTTTCAATGAAAAACTGCGTTGTGAACCTCAGTACAACAAAATATATCTGCCCAGTGTCTGCACTGCTCAGTTTTCTTGTGACAAATTCAGGAGATTATGAATTCAAAACCATTCTGGAGAAAGTGCAGCCCTAATGGATGTGCCATCTTGTTGAAGAGATGTTTAATGGCTTTTCAGGTCTCTGTTCTCCTCCTGAGATTTCTGACTCAGCAATAGTATGGGAACGTAAGGACTGCAGAGGTTTATGCAGCACTCCACCACCTCCCCCCAAGAGCTATTATCGGTGGATAATAAATTCTGGCCTTGCCAGTGATGCCCAGATCTCAGAAAATGAATTTCAATGAAGACAGGCATAACTGGTCTTGTGATAATATCTCAAAAAGGAGCAGGGGAGCTGTGTGTACATTTACTAGATTGAAAATGTAATTCTTTGGAAGAGAAATAGAGGATAAATGAAAGGTTCCAAAGAATTCAGAATGCCATTTGTGTAAGATTTATGCAGGCCTTTTACTGAATGATAAAATATAGGATTTTTATAGAATGAAATGTATTCTGACAATATACCAGTATACTCCAGAGAAAAACGTTAGAAAATGAATATTCCTAATAAATCTTGTACGATACAGTCTGTACAATTGAGAGAGTCTTATAATTTCAGAGAACAGATCTTAATAATGCATGAGCAGATATTTGTTAACAATGTTTCTGTTCCCATTTGAAATAAATTGTGGTTTATTAGAATACAACATTCTTAGAATAGGATTCTTTTGGATGAGTTTCTTAAAAAAATTGATAACATTTAATTTTACAGTCCCAAAATGATCGTTTGAATATAAACATATGTTTTTAGTATCTCAATATTTTTTCTCATCACAGTTAATCCTCTATTCTGATTATGTTTGCCCCCACTAAGCTGTTTGGACAACAGTCTTTATACATATCCTACAATGTCTACATGAAATTTATACATTTCAATTATCCTTTCTTAATCTTTTAAATTCTGGAAAATATAGCAACACGATTTAATTTTCCTTAATAAGACTTTCTGCTTTTTCTTGGACTCAATCTACTGAACCCTATGTTATTTCTTATCTAAGATAAGCATATCCTTCTTTGGACAAGACGACCAAATCTTGTCAAAGTATTCAAGGTCTGAACCCACAATGTAATTGAAAAAGGACTTGCTTTAACATCCTTCAATCCCCTTCCAACGTAGTCTAACCTACTGTTTAACTTCTATTTTTTTTATTTGCCCTTTGATTCATGCACAAGGTCCTCTAGATCCTTCTGAATGTATATTTGCTAATTTCTTGTCTTCTAATAATTTTCTTCTCATTTTTCAAACCACTTTTATACTTCCCTATTTTATACTGTACCTTCTTGTCCAGTTATTGAGCAGTTTATATTCCTGTGCAGCTTCTTTGCATTGCATCATTGTTTACTTTTCCATCAATGTGATCTTGCCAGGCAAATTACATTGCTGTATCATAAGTATTATGCCCTACTAGAACACTTAACCAAGAGGTTAAGTTAAATTAACCAATATGTTGAGGGAAACCTATTTAGGTCAAAGGTATTTACTTATGTTTATTAATCTAAAACTATAACTGATTGCAGGCACATGGGCTGAAAACCCTTTTGATGGAGTCCTCAATGTAGATTGCCTGAACATTACTGTCAGTAATTATAATTTTATTGTAGCTTGGATGGTATTATGTAGCTATTACATTTCAATTTGGGTTCTGAACCATGTTTTGGATATCAGCTGTAGAAAATGTAGCCACAAGATTTTTTTTTCATGTAGTCCCTATTTTTAGGCACTGTGATGAAATTTTGTCAGAAAACTAACACAGTACTTCATGCAAGAATGGCATATTTTTTATAAATTTTAACTGGTCTTTTACATAGAAGCAGCTGAGCATATTCAATTATGTTAAGCAGTGTCCAATGCATGATTTATGCTACTTCTTTGCATAGCTTTTACTGTGTATATAAACTTATGATTGCCACGTACCTTAGCTACAAAAGCAAGTGTTAACCAAGGGCTAAGGGTTGTTTCTGAGTTGCTTATCTGGGATGCTGCTGGAGAATCCAGCAATGAACATCCTTTCAGGGTGTGTCTTTATTTTCAGGTAAGTTCTTGCTTTCTTCAAATATTCCCAGCTTTACACCAACCACTGTGCATATGTCTCCTTGGAATCCTTCACCTTCTCTCTGATCTTTTCCTTAACCTTTTCCCAGATGTCTTGCCTCAAAAACCTACTCACCACCACCTGCCACCACATCTTCTGTCCTCATCCCAGTCACCTCTTTTCCCATCCCAACTCCCCTTCACCAAAATCTGAACCCTGGTCCTTTCTTCCCCCACCCTTCACTACAACAACACCCAATTTACTTTCTTCCCCCACCCTTCACTACAACAACACCCAATTTCTCCCTCTCAACCTTGGAAGAGGTCACTGAGATAAATTATTTTCCCCAGTTTGTGCACAAATACAGGACCCAAAATTTTCTATTCACGTTGCATTATCAGACCGTTCGTTACACACACCCTCAAACAGCCTACACATAGCTGGTGTGTAAAATATATATCATCTAAAGTCTTTTAAAGTTCATCAATTCTCATGTTGAGCAGAGACCTCAAATAAAGGAGTATTGTATAATTATTAATCATTAGCATTATTTTGAAACGTAATCAATTTTGTTGTAAATGTATCTTTGGTCTTTTTTAACTAAACTGTTTTTTCAATAAATTTCATTCAATAATTTGAATCATTCAATTTCAGGGCAATTAAATACTTAAAAAAATTATTTAATCCACTTGGCATTCTGTTGTTTTTCATCTTTGTCACCTCTCTTTATCTTCTTTTGGTACCACAGGTGATGGAACTGAATGCAACGCAGTTATCCGTTATAGTAAGGAACAGCGTCCTACTACATTACCCATTCAACCTTTCATTCTACATCATCCATTGAGCAAACAGTTTCCCAGGGTTCGGCCAGTGCAAAACCACAGTAAATCTTCAGTTTCGTATATGTACAGTATTCCAAATAGTCAGCTGACAACAAATGAACATTCAAGTGGATCATCTAGTTCTTCGAGTGGAATGTTGTCATTGGAAAATGTACCAACAATAGGTCTGTCACAGAATGGATTTAGCACAGATGAGAGTGAGAAACCAGGTATCTCTTTTCCCATAAATGAATACTGCCTACGGAGACCCATGCCAGATGCAATTAGGCCCTCGCCATTGGGAAGCTACTCGCCAATAAAAAATGATGCACCCATCTTGCAGAGTAGAGACTCATCATCTTCTGGAATGTCATCAGACAGAGGTTTTGGTGGCCACCCGCCAAGAAGTAGATCCTGTCCTTTATCTGCAAATCTCCTTCCAAAGCAATCGCCTCCAGCAAAGGTTATATCACCGAACAAAAACCACCTTCCACAGATCAGAGTTGAAAGGAAGAGTCCAAAGGAGGCCCCGAAGAAGGAGGAAAGATGCTTTCAACCTGCACAGAATTCTACTTTTTCTTCTCAGAAAGTAGTGTTACCAACATCAACAGTAAATGGTTTCAAGAATCACGTGAACAATCAATGGGATAACAAAAGCAGAAGTGGAAAAGCAACACTACTTCATCATATGGCATCGGGTTTCATGGCTGGTAAATGTCTGACTTTACTTTCTAACAGTAACACAGCGAAATGTAGGTATAATGGCCAAAATCTTCATTACATTGTTATTTAACTCTAATCCATCTGTTTAAATGATTGTCCCAGTGAGAATCCAACCTAATCATTCATCTCTTTTGGAATGTAGTTATTTGACTCAGCACTATTGACCTTGACTTGCATGCTTTGATATCAAAGGGAATAAAAGTACCCTCCTGGCAACTTATTATAAAGTGAATGAGGACCTGGAACAAATTAGCATTAGCGAAATATTAGAATTGGAGATGCACAGGATGAAAAGGTAATAAATCTCAGGATTTGATGACTTACAATCTACAGTTTTGAAGGATGTGGAATAAATATAGTGAATCGACTGCTGCCGTCTTCCAAAATTCCATAAATGCTCGAACTGTTCGCACAGGTTGGAAATAACAAACATAACACCA
>NW_027602951.1:0-22500 GCF_053455715.1 Rhinoraja longicauda
TGCCCACACCAACCAACATGCCCTGTGTACACTAGTCTCACCCACCCACACCGATCAACATGCCCCATCTACACGTCCCACCTGCCCACACCGACCAACATGCCCCGTCTACAATAGTCCCACCCGCCCACACCGGCCAACATACCCCATCTACACTAGTCCCACCTGCCCACACCGACCAACATGCCCCATCTACACTAGTCCCACCTGCCCACACCGACCAACATGCCCCGTGTACACTAGTCCCACCTGCCCACACCGACCAACATGCCCCATCTACACTAGTCCCACCCGCCCACACCGACCAACATACCCCATCTACAATAGTCCCACCCGTCCACACCGACCAACATGCCCCATCTACACTAGTCTCACCCACCCACACCGACCAACATGCCCCATCTACACTAGTTCCACCTGCCCACTCCGACCAACATGCCCCATCTACACTAGTCCCACCTGCCCACACCGACCAACATGCCCCATCTACACTAGTCCCACCTGCCCACACCGACCAACATGCCCCGTGTACACTAGTCCCACCTGCCCACACCGACCAACATGCCCCTTCTATACTAATCCCACCTGCCCACACCGACCAACATGCCCCATCTACACTAGTCGCACGTGCCCACACTGACCAACATGCCACATCTACACTAGTCCCCCTTGCCCACACCGACCAACATACCCCATCTACACTAGTCCCACCTGCCCATACCGACCAACATGCCCCATCTACACTAGTCCCACCGGCCCACACCGACCAACAAGCCCCATCTACACTAGTCCCACCTGCCGACACCGACCAACATACCCCATCTACACTATTCCCACCTGCCCCTACCGACCAACATGCCCCATCTACACTAGTCCCACCGGCCCACACTGACCAACATGCCCCATCTACACTAGTCCCACCCGCCCACACCGGCAAACATGCCCCATCTACACTAGTCCCACCCGCCCACACCGACCAACATGCCCCATCTACACTAGTCTCACCCGCCCACACCGACCAACATGCCCCATCTACACTAGTCCCACCTGCCCACACCGACCAACATGCACAATCTACACTAGTCCCACCTGCCCACACCGCCCAACATGCCCCATCTACACTAGTCCCACCTGCCCACACCGACCAACATGCAACGTCTACACTAGTCCCAGCTGCCCTCACCGACCAACTTGCCCTGTGTACACTAGTCCCACCTGCCCACACCGACCAACATGCCCCTTCTACACTAATCCCAACTTGCCCACACCGACCAACATGCCCCATCTACACTAGTCCCACCTGCCCACACCGACCAACATGCCCCGTGTACACTAGTCCCACCCGCCCACACCGGCCAACATGACCCATCTACACTAGTCCCACCGGCCCACACCGACCAACATGCCCCATCTACGCTAGTCTCACCCGCCCACACCGACCAACATGCCCCATCTACACTAGTCCCACCTGCCCACTCCGACCAACATGCCCCATCTACACTAGTCCCACCCACCCACACCGACCAACATGCCCCATCTACACTAGTCCCACCTGCCCACACCGACCAACATGCCCCATCTACACTAGTCCCACCTGCCCACACCGACCAACATGCCCCATCTACACTAGTCCCACCCGCCCACACCGACCAACATGCCCCGTGTACACTAGTCCCACCTGCCCACACCGACCAACATGCCCCTTCTACACTAATCCCACCTGCCCACACCGACCAACATGCCCCATCTACACTAGTCCCACCTGCCCACACCGACCAACATGCCCCGTGTACACTAGTCCCACCCGCCCACACCGATCAACATGCCCCATCTACACGTCCCACCCGCCCACACCGACCAACATGCCCCATCTACACTAGTCCCACCTGCCCACACCGGTTAAACATGCCCCATCTACACTAGTCCCACCTGCCCACACCGACCAACATGCCCCATCTACGCTAGTCCCACCCGCCCACACCAACCAAAATGCCCCATCTACACTAGTCCCACCTGCCCACACCGACCAACATGCCCCATCTACACTAGTCCCACCCGCCCACACCGACCAACATACCCCATCTACAATAGTCCCACCCGTCCACACCGACCAACATGCCCCATCTACACTAGTCTCACCCACCCACACCGACCAACATGCCCCATCTACACTAGTTCCACCTGCCCACTCCGACCAACATGCCCCATCTACACTAGTCCCACCTGCCCACACCGACCAACATGCCCCATCTACACTAGTCCCACCTGCCCACACCGACCAACATGCCCCGTGTACACTAGTCCCACCTGCCCACACCGACCAACATGCCCCTTCTATACTAATCCCACCTGCCCACACCGACCAACATGCCCCATCTACACTAGTCGCACGTGCCCACACTGACCAACATGCCACATCTACACTAGTCCCCCTTGCCCACACCGACCAACATACCCCATCTACACTAGTCCCACCTGCCCATACCGACCAACATGCCCCATCTACACTAGTCCCACCGTCCCACACCGACCAACAAGCCCCATCTACACTAGTCCCACCTGCCGACACCGACCAACATACCCCATCTACACTAGTCCCACCTGCCCATACCGACCAACATGCCCCATCTACACTAGTCCCACCGGCCCACACTGACCAACATGCCCCATCTACACTAGTCCCACCCGCCCACACCGGCAAACATGCCCCATCTACACTAGTCCCACAATACAATACAATACAATACAATACAATATATCTTTATTGTCATTGTACCCAGGGGTACAACGAGATTGGGAATGCGCCTCCCATACGATGCACTAATTTAGGTAATTTAGACAGCAGCAACCCAACGAAACGAACAGTTGTAACAGTTTTGGACAGGGTAAAGTGCAAGTTGATCTATGCGTTGTGGCCATCCGGCTCAGCAGGACCGGTTCATAGCAGCTATGGCCCTGGGGATGAAGCTGTTCCTGAGTCTGGAGGTGCGGGCATAGAAGGCCTTGTATCGTCTGCCCGATGGAAGGAGTTCGAACAGGCTGTTGCAGGGGTGTGAAGAGTCTTTGTGGATGCTGGTGGCTTTTCTGAGGCATCGTGTGTTGTAGATGCCCTCCAAGTCTGGTAGCTGTGTTCCGATGGCCCTCTGAGCTCTATGGACTACCCGCTGTAGAGCTTTCCTTTCTGCCTCCGTGCAGCTGAGGTACCACACAGGGATTCCATGCGTTAGGATGCTCTCTATGGTGCAGCGGTAGAAGGTCGTCAGCAGCTGTTGGGGTAGACCAGACTTTTTCAGTGTTCTTAAGTAGAACAGTCTTTGTTGTGCCTTCTTGACCAGCGCAGCAGTGTTATTGGACCATGTTAGGTCCTCCGAAATGTGAGTGCCCAGAAACTTGAAGCTGGACACTCTCTCCACACTGACCCCATTGATAGAGATCGGGGCATATTCCCCGTTATGTGACCTACGGAAGTTGATGATCAGCTCCTTGGTCTTGGTGGTATTTAGGGACAGGTTGTTATCCGAGCACCAGTCCGCCAGGTTCTGCACCTCCGCTCTATAGTTTGTTTCATCCCCGTTGGTGATCAGCCCGATCACCGTTGTGTCATCTGCAAACTTGACAATGGTGTTGGTGTCGAATACAGGAACACAGTCGTGTGTGAAGAGGGAGTAAAGCATGGGGCTCAGAACACAGCCCTGTGGTGTGCCGGTACTCAGGGTGATAGTGGAGGACAGGTGCGGGCCCATTCTCACTGCCTGCGGTCGTTCCAGCAGGAAGTCCAGGATCCAGTCACATAATGACGAGCTAAGGCCTAGCTGGTGGAGTTTGGTGATGAGCTTGGTGGGGATGACCGTGTTGAAGGCGGAGCTATAGTCTATGAATAGCATCCTCACGTACGTGCCCTGTCTCTCTAGGTGAGTCAGGACAGTGTGAAGAGCCAGAGAGATGGCGTCCTCTGTAGATCTATTTGCCCTTTATGCAAATTGATGTGGGTCCAGTGAGTCAGGGATGCTGGATTTGATGTGTGAGAGGACCAGCCTCTCAAAGCACTTCATGACAATCGGCGTTAGGGCAACCGGGCGGTAGTCGTTCAGGTTGGAGATCTTTGCTTTTTTCGGCACCGGAACTATGATAGCCGACTTCAGGCACTTGGGGACCGTAGCCAGAGATAATGACAGGTTAAAGATCCTGGTGAATACCTCAGCCAGCTGTTCAGCACAGTCCTTCAGTACCCTTCCTTGAACACCATCCGGTCCTGCAGCCTTGCGTGGGTTGACCCTTTGCAGAGCGCGTTGTACCTCCTGTGTGCTCAGTTGCAGCTGCCCACACCGACCAACTTGCCCTGTGTACACTAGTCCCACCTGCCCACACCGACCAACATGCCCCTTCTACACTAATCCCAACCCGCCCACACCGACCAACATGCCCCATCTACACTAGTCTCACCCGCCCACACCGACCAACATGCCCCATCTACACTAGTCCCACCTGCCCACACCGACCAACATGCACAATCTACACTAGTCCCACCTGCCCACACCGCCCAACATGCCCCATCTACACTAGTCCCACCTGCCCACACCGACCAACATGCAACGTCTACACTAGTCCCAGCTGCCCACACCGACCAACTTGCCCTGTGTACACTAGTCCCACCTGCCCACACCGACCAACATGCCCCTTCTACACTAATCCCAACTTGCCCACACCGACCAACATGCCCCATCTACACTAGTCCCACCTGCCCACACCGACCAACATGCCCCGTGTACACTAGTCCCACCCGCCCACACGGCCAACATGCCCCATCTACACTAGTCCCACCGGCCCACACCGACCAACATGCCCCATCTACGCTAGTCTCACCCGCCCACACCGACCAACATGCCCCATCTACACTAGTCCCACCAGCCCACTCCGACCAACATGCCCCATCTACACTAGTCCCACCCACCCACACCGACCAACATGCCCCATCTACACTAGTCCCATCTGCCCACACCGACCAACATGCCCCATCTACACTAGTCCCACCTGCCCACACCGACCAACATGCCCCATCTACACTAGTCCCACCCGCCCACACCGACCAACATGCCCCGTGTACACTAGTCCCACCTGCCCACACCGACCAACATGCCCCTTCTACACTAATCCCACCCGCCCACACCGACCAACATGCCCCATCTACACTAGTCCCACCTGCCCACACGGATCAACATGCCCCATCTACACGTCCCACCCGCCCACACCGACCAACATGCCCCATCTACACTAGTCCCACCTGCCCACACCGGTTAAACATGCCCCATCTACACTAGTCCCACCTGCCCACACCGACCAACATGCCCCATCTACGCTAGTCCCACCCGCCCACACCGACCAAAATTCCCCATCTACACTAGTCCCACCCGCCCACACCGGCCAACATGCCCCATCTACACTAGTCCCACCAGCCCACACCGACCAACATGCCCCATCTACACAAGTCCCACCCGCCCACACCGACCAACATGCCCCATCTACACTAGTCCCACCTGCCCACACTGACCAACATGCCCCATCTACACTAGTCCCACCTGCCCACACCGACCAACATGCCCTGTGTACACTAGTCCCACCCACCCACACCGACCAACATGCCCCGTCTACAATAGTCCCACCCGCCCACACCGATCAACATGCCCCATCTACACGTCCCACCCGCCCACACCGACCAACATGCCCCATCTACACTAGTCCCACCCGCCCACACCGGCAAACATGCCCCATCTACACTAGTCCCACCCGCCCACACCGAAAAACATGCCCCATCTACACTAGTACCACCGGCCCACACCGACCAACATGCCCCATCTACACTAGTCCCACCTGCCCACGCCGACCAACATGCCCCATCTACACTAGTCCCACCTGCCCACACCGACCAACATGCCCCTTCTACACTAGTCCCACCTGCCCACACCGACCAACATGCAACATCTCCACTAGTCCCAACTGCCCACACCTACCAACATGCCCCATCTACACTAGTCAGACCCACCCACACCGATCAACATGCCCCATCTACACGTCCCACCCGCCCACACCGACCAACTTGCCCCATCTACACTAATCCCACCTGCCCACACCGACCAACATGCCCCATCTACAATAGTCCCACCCGCCCACACCGGCCAACATACCCCATCTACACTAGTCCCACCTGCCCACACCGACCAACATGCCCCATCTACACTAGTCCCACCTGCCCACACCGACCAACATGCAACATCTACATTAGTCCCACCCACCCACACCGACCAACATACCCCATCTACACTAGTCCCACCTGCCCACACCGACCAACATGCCCCATGTACACTAGTCCCAACTGCCCACACCGACCAACATGCCCCATCTACACTAGTCCCACCTGCCCACACCGGCTAAACATGCCCCATCTACACTAGTCCCACCTGCCCACACCGACCAACATGCCCCATCTACGCTAGTCCCACCCGCCCACACCGACCAAAATGCCCCATCTACACTAGTCCCACCTGCCCACACCGACCAACATGCCCCATCTACACTAGTCCCACACGCCCACACCGACCAACATGCCCCATCTACAATAGTCTCACCCGTCCACACCGACCAACATGCCCCATCTACACTAGTCTCACCCGCCCACACCGACCAACATGCCCCAGCTACACTAGTCCCACCCGCCCACTCCGACCAACATGCCCCATCTACACTAGTCCCACCTGCCCACACCGACCAACATGCCCCATCTACACTAGTCCCACCTGCCCACACCGACCAACATGCCCCATCTACACTAGTCCCACCGGCCCACACTGACCAACATGCCCCATCTACACTAGTCCCACCCGCCCACACCGGCAAACATGCCCCATCTACACTAGTCCCACCCGCCCACACCGACCAACATGCCCCATCTACACTAGTCTCACCCGCCCACACCGACCAACATGCCCCATCTACACTAATCCCACCTGCCCACACCGACCAACATGCCCATCTACACTAGTCCCTCCTGCCCACACTGACCAACATGCCCCTTCTACACTAGTCCCACCTGCCCACAACGACCAACATGCCCCGTCTACACTAGTCCCACCTGCACACACCGACCAACATGCCCCATCTACACTAGTCTCACCCGCCCACACCGACCAACATGCCCCATCTACATTAGTCCCACCCGCCCACACTGACCAACATGCCCCATCTACACTAGTCCCACCCGCCCACACCGGCCAACATGCCCCATCTACACTAGTCCCACCCGCCCACACCGACCAACATGCCCCATCTACACTAGTCTCACCCGCCCACACCGACCAACATGCCCCATCTACACTAGTCCCACCTGCCCACACCGACCAACATGCCCCATCTACACTAGTCCCACCCTCCCACACCGACTAACATGCCCCTTCTACACTAATCCCACCTGCCCACACCGACCAACATGCCCCATCTACACTAGTCCCACCGGCCCACACGGACCAACATGCCCCATCTACACAAGTCCCACCCGCCCACACCGGCAAACATGCCCCATCTACACTAGTCTCACCCGCCCACACCGACCAACATGCCCCATCTACACTAGTCTCACCCGCCCACACCGACCAACATGCCCCATCTACACTAGTCCCACCCGCCCACACCGACCAACATGCCCCATCTACACTAGTTCCACCCGCCCACACCGACCAACATGCACCATCTACACTAGTCCCATCTGCCCACACCGACCAACATGCCCCATCTACACTAGTCCCACCTGCCCACACGGACCAACATGCCCCATCTACACAAGTCCCACCCGCCCACACCGGCAAACATGCCCCATTTACACTAGTCTCACCCGCCCACACCGACCAACATGCCCCATCTACACTAGTCTCACCCGCCCACACCGACCAACATGCCCCATCTACATTAGTCCCACCCGCCCACACTGACCAACATGCCCCATCTACACTAGTCCCACCCGCCCACACCGGCCAACATGCCCCATCTACACTAGTCCCACCCGCCCACACCGACCAACATGCCCCATCTACACTAGTCTCACCCGCCCACACCGACCAACATGCCCCATCTACACTAGTCCCACCTGCCCACACCGACCAACATGCCCCATCTACACTAGTCCCACCCTCCCACACCGACTAACATGCCCCTTCTACACTAATCCCACCTGCCCACACCGACCAACATGCCCCATCTACACTAGTCCCACCGGCCCACACGGACCAACATGCCCCATCTACACAAGTCCCACCCGCCCACACCGGCAAACATGCCCCATCTACACTAGTCTCACCCGCCCACACCGACCAACATGCCCCATCTACACTAGTCTCACCCGCCCACACCGACCAACATGCCCCATCTACACTAGTCCCACCCGCCCACACCGACCAACATGCCCCATCTACACTAGTTCCACCCGCCCACACCGACCAACATGCACCATCTACACTAGTCCCATCTGCCCACACCGACCAACATGCCCCATCTACACTAGTCCCACCTGCCCACACGGACCAACATGCCCCATCTACACAAGTCCCACCCGCCCACACCGGCAAACATGCCCCATTTACACTAGTCTCACCCGCCCACACCGACCAACATGCCCCATCTACACTAGTCTCACCCGCCCACACCGACCAACATGCCCCATCTACACTAGTCCCACCCGCCCACACCGACCAACATGCCCCATCTACACTAGTTCCACACGCCCACACCGACCAACATGCACCATCTACACTAGTCCCATCTGCCCACACCGACCAACATGCCCCATCTACACTAGTCCCACCTGCCCACACCGACCAGCATGCCCCATCTACACTAGTCCCACCTGCCCACACCGACCAACATACCCCATCTACACTAGTCCCACCTGCCCATACCGACCAACATGCCCCATCTACACTAGTCCCACCGGCCCACACCGACCAACATGCCCCATCTACACTAGTCCCGCCTGCCCACACCGACCAACATACCCCATCTACACTAGTCCCACCTGCCTATACCGACCAACATGCCCCTTCTACACTAGTCCCACCGGCCCACACTGACCATCATGCCCCATCTACACTAGTCCCACCCGCCCACACCGGCAAACATGCCCCATCTACACTAGTCCCACCCGCCCACACCGACCAACATGCCCCATTAACACTAGTCTCACCCGCCCACACCGACCAACATGCCCCATCTGCACTAGTCCCACCTGCCCACACCGACCAACATGCCCCATCTACACTAGTCCCACCAGCCCACACCGGCCAACATACCCCATCTACAATAGTCCCACCTGCCCACACCGACCAACATGCCCCATCTACACTAGTCCCACCGGCCCACACTGACCAGCATGCCCCATCTACACTAGTCCCACCCGCCCACACCGGCAAACATGCCCCATCTACACTAGTCCCACCCGCCCACACCGACCAACATGCCCCATCTACACTAGTCCCACCCGCCCACACCGACCAACATGCCCCTTCTACACTAGTCTCACCCGCCCACACCGACCAACATGCCCCATCAACATTAGTCCCACCCGCCCACACCGACCAACATGCCCCATCTACACTAGTCCCACCCGCCCACAACGACCAACATGCCCCATCTACACTAGTCCCACCCGCCCACACCGGCCAACATGCCCCATCTACACTAGTCCCACTCGCCCACACCGACCAACATGCCCTATCTACACTAGTCCCACCCGCCCACACCGACCAACATGCCGCATCTACACTAGTCCCACCCGCCCACACCGACTAACATGCCCCTTCTACACTAATCCCACCTGCCCACACCGACCAACATGCCCCATCTACACTAGTCCCACCCGCCCACACCGACCAACATGCAACATCTACACTAGTCCCACCTGCCCACACCGACCAACATGCCCCATCTACACTAGTCCCAACTGCCCACACCGACCAACATGCCCTGTGTACACTAGTCCCACCCACCCACACCGACCAACATGCCCCGTCTACAATAGTCCCACCCGCCCACACCGATCAACATGCCCCATCTACACGTCCCACCCGCCCACACAGACCAACATGCCCCATCTACACTAGTCCCACCCGCCCACACCGGCAAACATGCCCCATCTACACTAGTCCCACCCGCCCACACCGAAAAACATGCCCCATCTTCACTAGTACCACCGGCCCACACCGACCAACATGCAACATCTACACTAGTCCCACCTGCCCACACCGACCAACATGCCCCTTCTACACTAGTCCCACCTGCCCACACCGACCAACATGGAACATCTACACTAGTCCCACCTGCCCACAACGACCAACATGCCCCATCTACACTAGTCCCACCTGCCCACACCGACCAACATGCCCCGTGTACACTAGTCCCAACTGCCCACACCGACGAACATGCCCCATTTACACTAGTCCCACCTGCCCACACCGGCTAAACATGCCCCATCTACACTAGTCCCACCTGCCCACACCGACCAACATGCCCCATCTACACTAGTCCCACCAGCCCACACCGGCCAACATACCCCATCTACAATAGTCCCACCTGCCCACACCGACCAACATGCCCCATCTACACTAGTCCCACCGACCCACACTGACCAACATGCCCCATCTACACTAGTCCCACCCGCCCACACCGGCAAACATGCCCCATCTACACTAGTCCCACCCGCCCACACCGACCAACATGCCCCATCTACACTAGTCTCACCCGCCCACACCGACCAACATGCCCCATCTACACTAATCCCACCTGCCCACACCGACCAACATGCCTATCTACACTAGTCCCACCTGCCCACACTGACCAACATGCCCCTTCTACACTAGTCCCACCTGCCCACAACGACCAACATGCCCCGTCTACACTAGTCCCACCTGCACACACCGACCAACATGCCCCATCTACACTAGTCTCACCCGCCCACACCGACCAACATGCCCCATCTACATTAGTCCCACCCGCCCACACCGACCAACATGCCCCATCTACACTAGTCCCACCCGCCCACACCGGCCAACATGCCCCATCTACACTAGTCCCACCCGCCCACACCGACCAACATGCCCCATCTACACTAGTCTCACCCGCCCACACCGACCAACATGCCCCATCAACACTAGTCCCACCTGCCCACACCGAACAACATGCCCCATCTACACTAGTCCCACCCTCCCACACCGACTAACATGCCCCTTCTACACTAATCCCACCTGCCCACACCGACCAACATGCCCCATCTACACTAGTCTCACCCGCCCACACCGACCAACATGCCCCATCTACACTAATCCCACCTGCCCACACCGACCAACATGCCCATCTACACTAGTCCCTCCTGCCCACACTGACCAACATGCCCCGTCTACACTAGTCCCACCTGCACACACCGACCAACATGCCCCATCTACACTAGTCTCACCCGCCCACACCGACCAACATGCCCCATCTACATTAGTCCCACCCGCCCACACTGACCAACATGCCCCATCTACACTAGTCCCACCCGCCCACACCGGCCAACATGCCCCATCTACACTAGTCCCACCCGCCCACACCGACCAACATGCCCCATCTACACTAGTCTCACCCGCCCACACCGACCAACATGCCCCATCTACACTAGTCCCACCTGCCCACACCGACCAACATGCCCCATCTACACTAGTCCCACCCTCCCACACCGACTAACATGCCCCTTCTACACTAATCCCACCTGCCCACACCGACCAACATGCCCCATCTACACTAGTCCCACCGGCCCACACGGACCAACATGCCCCATCTACACAAGTCCCACCCGCCCACACCGGCAAACATGCCCCATCTACACTAGTCTCACCCGCCCACACCGACCAACATGCCCCATCTACACTAGTCTCACCCGCCCACACCGACCAACATGCCCCATCTACACTAGTCCCACCCGCCCACACCGACCAACATGCCCCATCTACACTAGTTCCACCCACCCACACAGACCAACATGCACCATCTACACTAGTCCCATCTGCCCACACCGACCAACATGCCCCATCTACACTAGTCCCACCTGCCCACACGGACCAACATGCCCCATCTACACAAGTCCCACCCGCCCACACCGGCAAACATGCCCCATCTACACTAGTCTCACCCGCCCACACCGACCAACATGCCCCATCTACACTAGTCTCACCCGCCCACACCGACCAACATGCCCCATCTACACTAGTCCCACCCGCCCACACTGACCAACATGCCCCATCTACACTAGTTCCACCCGCCCACACCGACCAACATGCACCATCTACACTAGTCCCATCTGCCCACACCGACCAACATGCCCCATCTACACTAGTCCCACCTGCCCACACCGACCAGCATGCCCCATCTACACTAGTCCCACCTGCCCACACCGACCAACATACCCCATCTACACTAGTCCCACCTGCCCATACCGACCAACATGCCCCATCTACACTAGTCCCACCGGCCCACACCGACCAACATGCCCCATCTACACTAGTCCCGCCTGCCCACACCGACCAACATACCCCATCTACACTAGTCCCACCTGCCTATACCGACCAACATGCCCCATCTACAATAGTCCCATCTGCCCACACCGACCAACATGCCCCATCTACACTAGTCCCACCTGCCCACACCGACCAGCATGCCCCATCTACACTAGTCCCACCTGCCCACACCGACCAACATGCCCCATCTACACTAGTCCCACCGGCCCACACCGACCAACATGCCCCATTAACACTAGTCTCACCCGCCCACACCGACCAACATGCCCCATCTGCACTAGTCCCACCTGCCCACACCGACCAACATGCCCCATCTACACTAGTCCCACCAGCCCACACCGGCCAACATACCCCATCTACAATAGTCCCACCTGCCCACACCGACCAACATGCCCCATCTACACTAGTCCCACCGGCCCACACTGACCAGCATGCCCCATCTACACTAGTCCCACCCGCCCACACCGGCAAACATGCCCCATCTACACTAGTCCCACCCGCCCACACCGACCAACATGCCCCATCTACACTAGTCTCACCCGCCCACACCGACCAACATGCCCCATCTACATTAGTCCCACCCGCCCACACCGACGAACATGCCCCATCTACACTAGTCCCACCCGCCCACACCGGCCAACATGCCCCATCTACACTAGTCCCACCCGCCCACACCGACCAACATGCCCCATCTACACTAGTCCCACCCGCCCACACCGACCAACATGCCCCATCTACACTAGTCCCACCTGCCCACACCGACCAACATGCCCCATCTACACTAATCCCACCTGCCCACACTGACCAACATGCCCCATCTACACTAGTCCCACCTGCCCACACCGACCAACATGCCCCTTCTACACTAGTCCCACCTGCCCACAACGACCAACATGCCCCGTCTACACTAGTCCCACCTGCACACACCGACCAACATGCCCCATCTACACTAGTCTCACCCGCCCACACCGACCAACATGCCCCATCTACATTAGTCCCACCCGCCCACACCGACCAACATGCCCCATCTACACTAGTCCCACCCGCCCACACCGACCAACATGCCCCATCTACACTAGTCCCACCCGCCCACACCGGCCAACATGCCCCATCTACACTAGTCCCACTCGCCCACACCGACCAACATGCCCCATCTACACTAGTCCCACCCGCCCACACCGACCAACATGCCGCATCTACACTAGTCCCACCCGCCCACACCGACTAACATGCCCCTTCTACACTAATCCCACCTGCCCACACCGACCAACATGCCCCATCTACACTAGTCCCACCTGCCCACACCGACCAACATGCCCCATCTACACTAGTCCCACCTGCCCACACCGACCAACATGCAACATCTACACTAGTCCCACCTGCCCACACCGACCAACATGCCCCATCTACACTAGTCCCAACTGCCCACACCGACCAACATGCCCTGTGTACACAAGTCCCACCCACCCACACCGACCAACATGCCCCGTCTACAATAGTCCCACCCGCCCACACCGATCAACATGCCCCATCTACACGTCCCACCCGCCCACACAGACCAACATGCCCCATCTACACTAGTCCCACCCGCCCACACCGGCAAACATGCCCCATCTACACTAGTCCCACCCGCCCACACCGAAAAACATGCCCCATCTTCACTAGTACCACCGGCCCACACCGACCAACATGCCCCATCTACACTAGTCCCACCTGCCCACACCGACCAACATGCCCCTTCTACACTAGTCCCACCTGCCCACACCGACCAACATGGAACATCTACACTAGTCCCACCTGCCCACACCGACCAACATGCCCCATCTACACTAGTCCCACCTGCCCACACCGACCAACATGCCCCGTGTACACTAGTCCCAACTGCCCACACCGACCAACATGCCCCATTTACACTAGTCCCACCTGCCCACACCGACCAACATGCCCCATCTACACTAGTCCCACCAGACCACACCGGCCAACATACCCCATCTACAATAGTCCCACCTGCCCACACCGACCAACATGCCCCATCTACACTAGTCCCACCGACCCACACTGACCAACATGCCCCATCTACACCAGTCCCACCCGCCCACACCGGCAAGCATGCCCCATCTACACTAGTCCCACCCGCCCACACCGACCAACATGCCCCATCTACATTAGTCCCACCCGCCCACACCGACGAACATGCCCCATCTACACTAGTCCCACCTGCCCACACCGACCAACATGCCCCATCTACACTAGTCCCATCGGCCCACACTGACCAACATGCCCCATCTACACTAGTCCCACCCGCCCACACCGGCAAACATGCCCCATCTACACTAGTCCCACCCGCCCACACCGACCATGATGCCCCATCTACACTAGTCTCACCCGCCCACACCGACCAACATGCCCCATCTACACTAATCCCACCTGCCCACACCGACCAACATGCCTATCTACACTAGTCCCACCTGCCCACACTGACCAACATGCCCCTTCTACACTAGTCCCACCTGCCCACAACGACCAACATGCCCCGTCTACACTAGTCCCACCTGCACACACCGATCAACATGCCCCATCTACACTAGTCTCACCCGCCCACACCGACCAACATGCCCCATCTACATTAGTCCCACCCGCCCACACCGACCAACATGCCCCATCTACACTAGTCCCACCCGCCCACACCGGCCAACATGCCCCATCTACACTAGTCCCACCCGCCCACACCGACCAACATGCCCCATCTACACTAGTCTCACCCGCCCACACCGACCAACATGCCCCATCTACACTAGTCCCACCTGCCCACACCGAACAACATGCCCCATCTACACTAGTCCCACCCTCCCACACCGACTAACATGCCCCTTCTACACTAATCCCACCTGCCCACACCGACCAACATGCCCCATCTACACTAGTCCCACCGGCCCACACGGACCAACATGCCCCACCTACACAAGTCCCACCCGCCCACACCGGCAAACATGCCCCATCTACACTAGTCTCACCCGCCCACACCGACCAACATGCCCCATCTACACAATCTCACCCGCCCACACCGACCAACGTGCCCCATCTACACTAGTCCCACCGGCCCACACCGACCAACATGCCCCATCTACACTAGTCCCACCTGCCCACACCGACCAACATACCCCATCTGCACTAGTCCCACCTGCCCATACCGCCAACATGCCCCATCTACACTAGTCCCACCAGCCCACACCGACCAACATGCCCCATCTACACTAGTCCCACCGGCCCACACTGACCAACATGCCCCATCTACACTAGTCCCACCCGCCCACACCGGCAAACATGCCCCATCTACACTAGTCCCACCCGCCCACACCGACCAACATGTCCCATCTACACTAGTCTCACCCGCCCACACCAACCAACATGCCCCATCTACATTAGTCCCACCCGCCCACACCGACGAACATGCCCCATCTACACTAGTCCCACCCGCCCACACCGACCAACATGCCCCATCTACACTAGTCCCACCTGCCCACACCGACCAACATGCCCCATCTACACTAGTCCCACCTGCCCACACTGACCAACATGCCCCATCTATACTAGTCCCACCTGCCCACACCGACCAACATGCCCCTTCTACACTAGTCCCACCTGCCCACAACGACCAACATGCCCCATCTACACTAGTCTCACCCGCCCACACCGACCAACATGCCCCATCTACATTAGTCCCACCCGCCCACACCGACCAACATGCCCCATCTACACTAGTCTCACCCGCCCACACCGACCAACATGCCGCATCTACACTAGTCCCACCCGCCCACACCGACTAACATGCCCCTTCTACACTAATCCCACCTGCCCACACCGACCAACATGCCCCATCTACACTAGTCCCACCGGCCCACACCGGCCAACATGCCCCATCTACACTAGTCCCACCTGCCCACACCAACCAACATGCCCCATCTACACTAGTCTCACCGGCCCACACTGACCAACATGCCCCATCTACACAAGTCCCACCCGCCCACACCGGCAAACATGCCCCATCTACACTAGTCCCACCCGCCCACACCGACCAACATGCCCCATCTACACTAGTCCCATTTGCCCACACCGACCAACTTGCCCCATCTACACTAGTCGCACGTGCCCACACTGACCAACATGCCACATCTACACTAGTCCCACCTGCCCACACCGACCAACATACCCCATCTACACTAGTCCCACCTGCCCATACCGACCAACAAGCCCCATCTACACTAGTCCCACCGGCCCACACCGACCAACATGCCCCATCTACACTAGTCCCATCTGCCCACACAGACCAACTTGCCCCATCTACACTAGTCGCACGTGCCCACACTGACCAACATACCCCATCTACACTAGTCCCACCTGCCCATACCGACCAACATGCCCCATCTACACTATTCCCACCGGCCCACACTGACCAACATGCCCCATCTACACTAGTCCCACCCGCCCACACCGACCAACATGTCCCATCTACACTAGTCCCACCCGCCCACACCGACCAACATGCCCCATCTACACTAGTCCCACCTGCCCACCCGAGCAACATGCCCCGTCTACACTAGTCCCACCCGCCCACACCGACCAACATACCCCATCTACACTAGTCCCAGCTGCCCACACCGACCAACATACCCCATCTACACTAGTCTCACCTGCCCATACCGACCAACATGCCCCTTCTACACTGTGTGGGGTGTGTGGTGTGGGGTGTGTGTGGGGTGTGTGGGGTGTGTGGTGTGTGTGTGGTGTGTGTGGGGTGTGTGTGTGGTGTGTGTGTGGTGTGTGTGGGGTGTGTGTGTGGTGTGTGTGTGGTGTGTGTGTGGTGTGTGTGGGGTGTGTGTGTGGTGTGTGTGTGGTGTGTGTGGGGTGTGTGTGTGGTGTGTGGGGTGTTTGTGGGGTGTGTGTGGGGTGTGTCTGGGGTGTGTGGGGTGTGTGGTGTGTGTGGGGTGTGTGTGGGGTGTGTGTGTGGTGTGGGGTGTGTGTGGGGTGTGTGTGGTGTGTGTGTGGGGTGTGTGTGTGGGGTGTGTGTGGGGTGTGTGTGGTGTGTGGGGTGTGTGGGGTGTGTGGGGTGTGTGGGGTGTGTGTGTGGTGTGTGTGGGGTGTGTGGGGTGTGTGGGGTGTGTGTGTGTGTGTGGTGTGGTGTGTGGGGTGTGTGGTGTGGTGTGTGGGGTGTGTGGGGTGTGTGTGTGGTGTGTGTGTGGTGTGTGTGTGGGGTGTGTGTGGTGTGTGTGGGGTGTGTGGGGTGTGTGTGTGGTGTGTGTGGGGTGTGTGTGTGGGGTGTGTGTGGTGTGTGTGGGGTGTGTGTGGGGTTTGTGTGGTGTGTGTGGGGTGTGTGTGTGGGGTGTGTGGGGTGTGTGTGGGGTGTGTGTGTGGGGTGTGTGTGGGGTGTGTGGGGTGTGTGTGGGGTGTGTGGTGTGTGTGTGGGGTGTGTGGGGTGTGTGGGGTGTATGTGGGGTGTGTGTGGGGTGTGTGTGGGGTGTGTGTGGGGTGTGTGGGGTGTGTGGTGTGTGGGGTGTGTGGGGTGTGTGTGGGGTGTGTGGGGTGTGTGGGGTGTGTGTGGGGTGTGTGTGGGATGTGGGGTGTGTGTGGGGTATGTGGTGTGTTTGGGGTGTGTGTGGGGTGTGTGGGGTGTGTGTGGGGTGTGTGTGGGGTGTGTGTGGGGTGTGTGTGTGGTGTGTGTGGGGTGTGTGTGGTGTGTGTGGGGTATGTGTGGGGTGTGTGTGGGGTGTGTGTGGGGTGTGTGTGGGGGGGTGTGGGGTGTGTGTGGGGTGTGTGTGTGGGGTGTGTGGGGTGTGTGGGGTGTGTGTGTGGGGTGTGTGTGCGGTGTGTGGGGTGTGTGTGGGGTGTGTGTGGGGTGTGTGTGGGATGTGTGTGGTGTGTGTGGGGTATGTGTGTGGGGTGTGGGGTATGTGTGTGGGGTGTGTGTGTGGTGTGTGGGGTGTGTGGGGTGTGTGGGGTGTGTGGGGTGTGTGTGTGGGGTGTGTGTGGGGTGTGTGTGGGGTGTGTGTGGGGGGTGTGTGGTGTGTGGGGTGTGTGTGTGGGGTGTGTGTGTGGGGTGTGTGGGGTGTGTGTGGGTGGTGTGTGTGGGTTGTGTGGGGTGTGTGTGTGTGGGGTGTGTGTGTGTGTGTGTGGGGTGTGTGTGTGTGGGGTGTGTGTGTGGGGTGTGTGGGGTGTGTGTGTGTGTGTGTGTGTGTGGGGTGTGTGTGTGTGTGTGTGGGGTGTGTGTGTGTGGGGTGTGTGTGTGGGGTGTGTGTGTGGGGTGTGTGTGTGGGGTGTGTGTGTGTGTGTGTGGGGTGTGTGTGTGTGGGGTGTGTGTGTGGGGTGTGTGGGGTGTGTGTGTGTGTGTGTGTGTGTGGGGTGTGTGTGTGTGTGTGTGGGGTGTGTGTGTGGGGTGTGTGTGTGGGGTGTGTGTGTGTGTGTGTGTGTGTGTGTGTGGGGTGTGTGTGTGTGTGTGGGGTGTGTGTGTGGGGTGTGTGGGGTGTGTGTGTGTGTGTGTGTGTGTGGGGTGTGTGTGTGTGTGTGTGGGGTGTGTGTGTGTGGGGTGTGTGTGTGGGGTGTGTGGGGTGTGTGTGTGGGGTGTGTGTGTGGGGTGTGTGTGTGTGTGTGTGGGGTGTGTGTGTGTGGGGTGTGTGTGGGGTGTGTGGGGTGTGTGTGTGGGGTGTGTGTGTGGGGTGTGTGGGGTGTGTGTGGGGTGTGTGTGTGGGGTGTGTGGGGTGTGTGTGTGTGTGTGTGGGGTGTGTGTGTGTGGGGTGTGTGTGGGGTGTGTGGGGTGTGTGTGTGGGGTGTGTGGGGTGTGTGTGTGTGGTGTGTGGGGTGTGTGTGTGTGGGGTGTGTGGTGTGTGTGGGGTGTGTGTGTGTGTGTGTGTGTGTGTGGGGGGTGTGTGTGTGGGGTGTGTGTGGGGTGTGTGTGGGGTGTGTGGGGTGTGTGTGTGTGGGGTGTGTGTGGGGTGTGTGTGTGGTGTGTGTGGGGTGTGTGTGGGGTGTGTGTGTGGGGTGTGTGTGGTGTGTGGGGTGTGTGTGGGGTGTGTGTGGGGTGTGTGTGGGGTGTGTGTGGGGTGTGTGTGGGGTGTGTGCGTGTGGGGTGTGTGTGGTGTGTGGGGTGTGTGTGGGGTGTGTGGGGTGTGTGGGGTGTGTGTGTGGGGTGTGTGTGTGTGTGTGTGTGGGGTGTGTGTGGGTGGTGTGTGTGGGGTGTGTGTGTGGGGTGTGTGGGGTGTGTGCGTGTGGGGTGTGTGTGGTGTGTGGGGTGTGTGTGGGGTGTGTGGGGTGTGTGGGGTGTGTGTGTGGGGTGTGTGTGTGTGTGTGTGTGGGGTGTGTGTGTGTGTGTGGTGTGTGTGTGGGGTGTGTGTGTGTGTGTGGTGTGTGTGTGGGGTGTGTGTGTGTGTGGGGTGTGTGTGTGTGGGGTGTGTGTGTGTGGGGTGTGTGTGTGTGTGTGTGGGGTGTGTGTGTGTGTGGGGTGTGTGTGTGTGGGGTGTGTGGTGTGTGTGGGGTGTGTGGGGTGTGTGTGGGTGGTGTGTGGGGTGTGTGGGGTGTGTGTGTGTGGGGTGTGTGGGGTGTGTGTGTGGGGGGGTGTGTGGGGTGTTTTTGTGGGGTGTGTGTGTGGGGGTGTGTGTGGGGTGTGTGGGGTGTGTGTGTGTGTGTGTGGGGTGTGTGTGTGTGGGGTGTGTGGGGTGTGTGTGTGTGTGGGGTGTGTGTGTGTGGGGTGTGTGTGTGGGGTGTGTGTGTGTGGGGTGTGTGGGGTATGTGTGTGTGTGGGGTGTGTGTGTGTGGGGTGTGTGTGTGGGGTGGGTGTGTGTGGGGTGTGTGGGGTGTGTGTGTGTGTGGGGTGTGTGTGTGTGGGGTGTGTGGGGTGTGTGTGTGTGTGGGGGGTGTGTGTGTGTGGGGTGTGTGTGTGGGGTGTGTGTGGGGTGTGTGGTGTGTGTGGGGTGTGTGTGGGGTGTGTGTGGGGTGTGTGTGGGGTGTGTGTGGTGTGTGTGGGGTATGTGTGGGGTGTGTGTGGGGTGTGTGTGGTGTGTGTGGGGTGTGTGTGGGGAGTGTGTGGGGTGTGTGTGGGGTGTGTGTGGGGTGTGTGTGTGTGTGGGGTGTGTGTGTGTGTGGTGTGTGTGTGGGGTGTGTGTGTGTGTGTGGTGTGTGTGTGTGTGGGGTGTGTGTGTGTGTGTGTGGGGTGTGTGTGTGTGTGGGGTGTGTGTGGGGTGTGTGTGTGTGTGGGGTATGTGTGTGTGTGGGGTATGTGTGGGGTGTGTGGGGTGTGTGTGTGTGTGGGGTGTGTGTGTGTGTGGGGTGTGTGTGTGTGTGTGTGGGGTGTGTGTGTGTGTGCGTGGGGTGTGTGTGTGTGTGGGGTGTGTGTGTGTGTGTGTGGGGTGTGTGTGTGTGTGTGTGGGGTGTGTGTGTGTGTGTGTGGGGTGTGTGTGTGTGTGCGTGGGGTGTGTGTGTGTGTGGGGTGTGTGGGGTGTGTGTGTGTGTGTGGTGTGTGTGTGTGTGGGGTGTGTGTGTGTGTGTGTGGGGTGTGTGTGTGTGTGGGGTGTGTGTGGGGTGCGTGGGGTGTGTGTGGGGTGTGTGTGTGTGTGGGGTGTGTGTGTGTGTGGGGTGTGTGTGGGGTGTGTGTGTGTGTGTGGTGTGTGTGGGGTGTGTGTGGGGTGTGTGTGGGGTGTGTGTGGGGTGTGTGTGGGGTGTGTGTGGTGTGTGTGGGGTATGTGTGTGGGGTGTGGGGTGTGTGTGTGGGGTGTGTGTGTGGTGTGTGGGGTGTGTGTGTGGGGTGGTGTGTGTGTGGGGTGTGTGTGTGTGTGGGGGGTTGTGGGGTGTGTGGGGTGTGTGTGTGTGTGTGGGGTGTGTGGGGTGTGTGTGGTGTGTGTGTGTGGGGTGTGTGTGTGGGGTGTGTGTGGGGTGTGTGTGGGGGGTGTGTGGTGTGTGGGGTGTGTGTGTGGGGTGTGTGTGTGGGGTGTGTGTGGGGTGTGTGTGGGGGGTGTGTGGTGTGTGGGGTGTGTGTGTGGGGTGTGTGTGTGGGGTGTGTGTGTGTGCGTGGGGTGTGTGTGTGTGTGGTGTGTGTGTGGGGTGTGTGTGTGTGTGTGGTGTGTGTGTGTGTGGGGTGTGTGTGTGTGTGTGTGGGGTGTGTGTGTGTGTGTGGGGTGTGTGTGTGTGGGGTGTGTGGGGTGTGTGTGTGTGTGGGGTGTGTGTGTGTGGGGTGTGTGTGTGGGGTGTGTATGTGTGGGGTGTGTGGGGTGTGTGTGTGTGTGTGGGGTGTGTGTGTGTGGGGTGTGTGGGGTGTGTGTGTGTGTGGGGGGTGTGTGTGTGTGGGGTGTGTGGGGTGTGTGTGTGGGGTGTGTGGGGTGTGTGTGTGTGGGGTGTGTGGGTGTGTGTGTGTGTGGGGTGTGTGTGTGGGGGGTGTGTGTGTGTGGGGTATGTGGGGTGTGTGGGGTGTGTGTGTGGGGTGTGTGTGTGTGTGTGGGGTGTGTGTGTGGGGTGTGTGTGTGGTGTGTGTGTGTGTGTGTGTGTGTGGGGTGTGTGGGGTGTGTGTGTGGGGTGTGTGTGGGGTGTGTGGGGTGTGTGTGTGTGGGGTGTGTGTGTGTGGGGTGTGTGTGGGGTGTGTGTGTGTGGGGTGTGTGGGGTGTGTGTGTGTGTGGGGGGTGTGTGTGTGCGGTGTGTGGGGTGTGTGTGTGGGGTGTGTGTGTGGGGTGTGTGTGTGGGGTGTGTGTGTGTGGGGTGTGTGTGTGTGGGTGTGTGGGGTGTGTGGGGTGTGTGTGTGGGGTGTGTGTGTGGGGTGTGTGTGTGGGGTGTGTGTGTGGGGTGTGTGGGGTGTGTGTGGTGTGTGGGGTGTGTGTGTGTGGGGTGTGTGTGTGGGGTGTGTGGGGTGTGTGTGTGGGGTGTGTGGGGTGTG